>NC_089787.1:4734062-4736775 GCF_040412425.1 Macrobrachium rosenbergii
GTTACTCTTTTATCTCTTCTTCCCCTTCACCTATCCTCCAACCCCATTCCCCCCTCAAAAATAGACCCAACTACAACTCGCAGTGGTTGACTAAAACTAGGGGCAACAAAATTTACCACCAGGTCAACAAGGACTCCTGATTTTTGGGAACGTTCCCATGTCACTCATATTCCTCAGGTCCGAGTAAAGCTGGTACCTCAATTTGTGAGAGCCCTAGCACTGCACCATTATCCATTTCAGGGACCGTGATTCATCGTTTTCTCTCAAATATCTTTGAAACTAATTATTTGATCAAATGGTACTTTGATACAGTGTACAAGGCACCCACTCATCTTTGTAATATAGTGCATTGTCAAATGGTGTTAGTTATTATGTTTACCTTTTGACTCTTAAAAGGCAAAGTCGCATGAGTCAACAGGACTAATCTACATAAACGAATGTCCACTATCCCCATAGACAGGAAATAGATGGGGAGGCCAGGAAAGTGGGTTGAGGGAGAGATGAGGAGGTGAAAAGAGAGGAGGGACAAGGTGGGGACGTTCGAATGCATAGGTTTGCGATGCTTGGCAACACTAAGAAGGTCAAGAGTAAACTCATAACTAACACCATTTGACAATGTACCTATATTACCAAAATTAGCAGGAGGTGTCTTATACATGTGTCGAAGTATCATTTCAATCAAAAAATTAGTTTGAAAAGATATTTGAGTTGAAACGATGACTTATTGTCCCTGAAATGGATAGTAGGTCAGAGAGAATAGAGCAAGGAGTAATGAGAAGTATAGCTATTAGTTTTATGAAAAAGTGTGAAAATTATCAAAACAACTTTCATCAAAAGTTCTCACATTTCAGAATCCTTTGTATCATCCTTATTCCTGTTCTGAATCTGAATTTTTTTTTTTTTTTTTTTTTTTGCTTGCTATATTTCTAGGTATTACCCAACAGCCGTCATTGGCGAGAAATATATATATTTTCTTCATTTCGCAGACACTGGTATTCAATTACTGCTGTCTAGAATGGCTCAAAATGGTGGGTAGAGATGTGCGGGTTTAGGATATATTAGCAGTGAGCTTTACCATTCAGTTACTACTCATTCTCTGGAACAATCAAACTTACAGAAGTTGACAGAGATGTTAGCATTTACTATCGCATGTACACACACACACACACACACACACACACACACACACACACACATTATATATATACATATATATATATATATATATATATATATATATATATATATATATATATATATATATATATATATATATATATATATATATATATATATTTAAGGGACATATATATTCAATTCATAATTGCCATACACTATAGATGTGATGAAAGAGAGTCGCAAAATCATTGCATTCAGCAAATAGTTGGTTACCTCAGCTGTTCGGATTCCAGTCGAGGCCAAAACCCAGAACAGCATTTTACATAACTTTATTGGGACATGTTTCGAGCAGTACTGCTACCCTTCATCAACTTGCAAATTAAATGATAAATACATAAAAATTTTTATAATAAGATTCACAATATTTTGTAAAATTAAACGTATTCTTATAATTTTTATAGCAATTTTGTTGCATTATTGTGAATTTTATTATAAGATCACATCATTTCACACAAATGACAGTTTTATTAAAATTTACTCAAACGGAAATGTTTACAAACGTCATTAAGTCAGGTTTCTCAGAAAGCAATTTCCACTTTCAGATTAGGTCTGCTGTTTTCGTGAGCCATTAATGCTATTTCCCCTTTTAATGGCTAAAAGAAGACAAGAAATACATGGAATGTAGTATACCTTGGTTTATATTCTTTTAAATTTTCAAATTTCAAATTTTAAGACGCTTTTTAATCCTTACATATTTACGTAAACAAGGGAAAGCAAAAATTCAGAAAGCACTCAATGAGCACAGAATCCAATGATTACGGATATTCACAAATCGACTGGGTAAAGAAGCGGTGCATTTGAGTAAAAGCTTTCCTTCAGTCAAAGTAGGGGTCATTTGTCGCTCCCAAACATTTTTCCTAGTGAAAGGGTTCCAATAACTGATATACATTTACTCGTTCTCCTTCTCCCCATTCTATATTTACACGCAAGAGATAAAGCTTTTATTCAAGCTGAGACAAGAACTGATCCTTTACCCTTCTCTTCAGTATCCTACCGAATAAATTTAACCTGTTTTCACATGTTATTTGTTGATATATTTTAATTATACATTGCATTGAAAATGGAAAATGAAATATGGTGAATCATTTTAGTTCATTTGAAGGAAACTAAATTTACATTTAAATAACGCATACAACCAATAATATGGCTGCATGTTTTTTAACAATTTAGTGTAGGATTTCTATGATGAGCTGAAGAGTTCCAGGTACTGGAAATGAAGGTTATATTATTATTATTTATTATTATTATTATTATTATCATTATTATTATTATTATTATTATTATTATTATTATTATTTATTATTATTATTATTATTTAAAGCATACCATCTGCTTGGGAAAACAGACAAGTGATAAACTTCCTTCAGAGGATTTGCATCGATGAGCAATGAGACAAAGGGCCAACGGTTGTCTGCCAATACACCAAGAGCCTCTCTGGTTGAGGTTCAAATCCTGTGAGAATTGTATTATTATTATTATTATTATTATTATTATTATTATTATTATTATTATTATTATTACATGTGGTTGTTGC
>NC_089787.1:4737275-4742275 GCF_040412425.1 Macrobrachium rosenbergii
ACTGAAACACACAGGACCACCGTTTGAACTCTTTTGGATGTACCTTTGGGTGTTTTTCCTTTATTTTTGTGTGTGTTTTTTTTTATGATTTTGCTGCATATAATGCAAAGCAGTCATGATATGATTATATAGACAACACTGTGTTGAATTCTACAATCTGTATAATATCGAAACGAATAAAAAATGCCCAAACTGCCGGGTTGTGGTTAGGAAAGGTGGTGGGGGAGGGTAGATTCTGTGTGTGTGTGTGTGTGTGGAAATGACAATCTGGAGCAGCGTCACACCAGTGGACGAATCACAGCGCCGACCAAGCTAACGTAATGAGTAGGAGCAGGACTTGTCGTGTATTGGTTTAAACGTCTGCTAAAAAGGTAGTGTGCTTTGTCGACGCGCCATTCTGCCTCTCTCTCTCTCTCTCTCTCTCTCTCTCTCTCTCTCTCTCTCTCTCTCTCTTCCCTTATATTTTATGAGTGTTATGTATATTTGTGGCCATTTAGAGAAAGATGATGATGATGATGATGATGATGATAATGATGATGGTGATGATGGTATTGATGAGATAGAGAGAGCGCGAGCGAGGGAATAAGGAAGAAGAGAGAGAGAGAGAGAGAGAGAGAGAGAGAGAGAGAGAGACATACCCACACACGCGCACGCGCGATCAATTCTACCCCTCCCTCCCCAACCCTTTCCTAACCACAACCCGGCAGTTTCGGCATTTATTATTCGTTTCGATATTAAAGAGGTTGTAGAATTGAGCACAGTGTTGTCTATATAATCATAGCATGACTGCTTTGCATTATATGCAGCAAAATCATAAAAAAAAAAAAAACATCCAAAGGAAAATCCGGAAGAGTTCAAACGGTGTTCCAGTGTGTTTCAATCCGTGATAGATGGCGTTGCCCGCCGTCCAGAAAGGCCCTGCTCATAAACTCGGAGCACGACCTAGGTGGGTCGGAGATGTGGTTTCCGAGTGTACCTGTAGGCTTGTTCCATGTGAACAGGTTTCTTCTTCTGAATAATAATAATAATAATAATAATAATAATAATAATAATAATAATAATAATAATTTTAGTTTTTAGTTTTCTGTAAAAGAAAAGTATTGAGATGGTTCTTTTGCCTGTCCATCTGTGAGGCGTCCACACTTTCTCGTGTCCGCCCTCAGATCTTAAAATACCTCTGAGGCTAAAGGGCTAGCCAATTGGTATGTTGATCATTCACCTCCAATCATCAAGCATACCAAATTGCAGCCCTAGTCCGATAGTCCGAAAGTCAGTAGTTTTTCTTTATTTTAGGTTAAGTTAACCAGTAAACACCCATGATCGTGCGTCTGGCAATGCTATATTTCCAACAATACAGGTCACCACCGGGACAAGGCTGAAAGTTTCATGGGCCGCGGCTGAGACTGTCATGGGCCGTGACTGAGAGTTTCGTACAACATTATATGCTGTACGGAAAACGCGATTGCGCCAAACAAACTTCGGTGCAGTTCTACTTGTTATTTGTTAGGGACGAATAGAGGACTTTACGTTATTGCCATTACTATCCTGTGATCAATCTTTTCCACTGTGGTTAGCAGGATTTTCCCATGTATTCAATTCTACTTGTGTGTTTGTTTGTTACAATAACATTCTCTTTGAAGAACAAGAAAATTCGTTAGACATTTCTTTCAGTTTTTTATTTATTTGTTTCTGTCACTTATCACTCCTACTATTTTTGCTTTGTTGTTGGCATGATAAATCTAATGAGAGAAAATATGCAAAATTAATTTGGCAGATATTGTTTTGAGTGAAAGAATATTCTACGTTCTGATCTTAATCTGTCTTGTTGACATTTCAGACATATTGCTCTTTTTATGTCCAGATGGGTAAATAAAAGTGTGTTTTGCTTTACAATACAACAATTTCCAAATTATCTATTAGCATTTCTGTTAGTTGAAATTTATTTCTTAGTTTCAAGTGTTATAGATTCAGCATTTAATATCATGCTGACTTATTTTAGTAAAATTTTTATGATAAAGGAATAATATGCCTTATTCTGAGGAGATTAAAGAAAGAAAGAGCACTGAAACATGAACGAAAATCTTTCAAAAAAGACAGGAAAATTAGCTTGCAAATAGCATAAAAGAAAAAGAAACATTTTGAGTGACATACATATCCATTATTACTTTACCAAGATAACAAAACATATTTGTTCATTTAATCTTTTTCATATTTAGGAATGATAAAGGAAACTTAAAAGGTTTACATCTGCAGAATATAAGAGTAGGAATTTGGGCTAGTGTTCGAAATAGAATTTCCTTCTCTTTAAATAAGATTGTCCTTTCTAATTGCCTCATTTTGTTGTCAAAATTATTTGGGACGATTTGATTTGCCTTGAACTCTTCTTATATTGTCTTCCACGAGAGAGAGAGAGAGAGAGAGAGAGAGAGAGAGAGAGAGAGAGAGAGAGAGAGAGAGAGAGAGAGAGAGAGAGAGAGAGAGAGAAAGACTAAGGCTTTGTTAAACGTACTTAAAAATTAGTATGGTCTTTCCTCGATTATTAATATTTATTATGAACTATTTTCAATATTTTAACGATAAGTTTCGTAGCAGATGTCTTTTGTGTAGATAATTTTTTTTCTCATAAAGCAACCAAAGAAATACACACACACACACAACACACACACACACACACACAAACACACACACACACACACACATATATATATATATATATATATATATATATATATACATATATTGACACACACACACAACGTAAATAGTATATATATATATATATATATATATATATATATATATATATATATATATATATATATATATATATATATATATATATGTGTGTGTGTGTATAGTGTGTATATATGTGTATATATATATATATATATATATATATATATATATATATATATATATATATATATATATATATATATATATATATATATATATATATATATATATATATATATATATATATATATATATATATATATATATATATATATATATATATATATATATATATATATATATATATATATATATATATATATATATATATATATATATATATATATATATATATATATATATATATATATATATATATATATATATATATATATATATATATATATATATATATATATATATATATATATATATATATATATATATATATATATATATATATATATATATATATATATATATATATATATATATATATATATATATATATATATATATATATATATATATATATGAAGATAAAGGCCCATAAAACACTGTAAGAAGGTTTCAACCATATATTTATATAGCATATTCTATGTATATATATAGTGAACAGGGGGCACAGAAGGAATATATAAGTGCTATATATATAATATATGTTGCAACGTTCAAATAGTGTTTATATATATATATCTCATATTATACTATGGTATGACAATAATTGATATTATATATATATATATATATATATATATATTTATATATATATATATATATATATATATATATATATATATATATATATATATATATATATATATTAATTTTGATAAAATAAAACCCCAAACATAAGAATCTGAATAAAGTATATGAAAATCATTTCTTTCCCATTAACGGGATTGATGCTTCTCTTGTAATTCTCATTTATTCCTTATCATGAACGAAAACCTAAAATCGAAATATCATTAGGTCCTCCATCATTTCTCTCGGTGAAAACTTGAAACGTAATTTTGAATTTCTCTTATTTCTTCAGCAGTTGTTTTATATCTCCGTTCCCAGAAATGCTTCAAACTAAGACTAAATTTAAATGCTATTTGGGAAAAGGGTCCATTTTATGCCTTTTCAAAATATATAAAAAACCAAGAGTTGTTTTTCTTGTGCCAACAAGAGCTTTTGGAAATTATGAAAAGGTTGGGGATTAAAGCTACATTCCTCTCCTGCCCAACTTCAATCACTAGTCGCCAATCAAAAGGCCCAATATTGGGTAATAAAATTTTCGTTGACATATACAACTAATGTATTGTCTTCTCATGCTAACAAATATGAAAGTAAATAATTAGACAAGTATACAAATGACAAATATAAAGATAAAAAAACATTGCCTGGTTGGGAGAGATAATTATAAATGTGAGAAAATGTTTTCATTGCTGTAAAATTCCAGTACTGATTTTCAAAAAACATAACAAAGGTTTCCTTTTCGTTTTTGCCAGCTAATTTATTTTTCTTTGTCGTTAGAGTGATAAGAATATGAAATATAAAATCAAAGGCGCAAGCAAATTTTTTTTCGGATGTAGGAAGGTTCAGAATAAACCGGAATTATGTCAGTTAGGGCCAATTTTCAAAGGCAGTCAGTAAGTTCAATAAGGTGTTAACGGGACTGTGAGGCCTGCTGTGAACCTTCGGACTCGACAAACATTACCAAGGCTGTACTTTTTCTCATTACAGCATGGCTGAAATATTAAGTAAATATAATGTTCTTCCTTAAGATTCATGATCCATAAATTGTCTTTGTTAATATTCTAATGCTTATTAGCATACAGCATGAACAAGTAAGTAATGTTCTGCATTACAGCTAACAATCTATTACAGTAATTAGTATTTTATCGCTATTATGCAGTGGTTTACGCATCGATGTCTCGTCTGTTCATAGTTTTCTGGATCTATGGTCTTCACAACTGCAAAAATGTTTTGGTAAATACTTTTTTTATTAGAATGATACATTCAATTTTTTTTCTGGGAAATTAATTTGTATGGAAAAACTATCCGAAGCTAATTCTGATTGAAAAGGAATCGACAGAAAAAAAAATACAAAAATACTTGCCGTTTTTTTATTTAAAAATAAACAAAATAAATGCGGTTCACCCCTCTTTCAGCCATTTAAATGAAAGACAAATGTTGAATAATCTCCTTCCTGTTTCTCATTTGTCGGTCCCCATTTCCGATTCCAGGAAACAGCATGTAATGACGACGAAAACAAAATG
>NC_089787.1:4747275-4787275 GCF_040412425.1 Macrobrachium rosenbergii
TATTGTAGTTGTTGTTGTTGTTGTCTCAAGCAGACTATCTAGTTAAAGTACGTAACTTCGTTATTGGGGATTTGACCAATGGGACAAAGGGCCTGTACTATATTCTTCCATCCACACAGACAGCCACTGGTCAGCGGTTCAAATCCTCAAAGAATATTATTATTATTATTATTATTATTATTATTATTATTATTATTATTATTATTATTATTATTATTATTATTATTATTATTATTATTATTATTATTATTATTATTATTATTATTATTATTATTATTATTATTAGTATTATTATTATTATTATTATTATTATTATTATTATTATTATTATTATTATTATTATTATTATTATTATTGTTGTTGTTGTTGTATTTGGCAAGTGATACCATTTCCTTCGCAGGTCTTCAAGTCGTTTAAGAAGTAGCATAAGTGTTCTAGGTCTTCATTAATATCTAAGATGATTTTGGTTATCAATGAAAATTAATTATAGCTATCTTATTTTGCTCCCAAAAACATGACTGAATCGAGCTGATTTTTTTCTCCTTTTTTATAAATGTAAAAAAAAAAATTCTCATATCTCATTGTAGGCTACTAGAAAATAAAACAAACGTATCATGAAATACGAGTGCACCTTCAGTCACTCTACTAATTTTAATAACGCCGAAAGTTCCTTAAATAAAACGCTGTAGATTGATAGATAGATATGAGGGCGATAAATCACAACATTACTGTTACAATAGCTTAATGAAATTTCCACTATATTCGTGCTTGGGGAACATTTTTTCACACAAAGACCACTCACTTTTATTTTATCTCTTTTATTTTAGTTTGCTTTTAATGACGAAACGGATTTCATACAGAAAACTATTTAGATGGCTTTGTCTGTCCGTCCGCACTTTTTCTGTCCGCCCTCATATCTTAAAACCACTGAAGCTAGATAGCTGCAAATTGATATGTTGATCATCCACCCTCTAATCATCAAAGATGCCAAATTGCAGCCCTCTTGCCTCAGTAGTTTTTATTTTATTTAAGGTTAAAGTTAGCCATGATCGTCCGTCTCGCAACGCTATAGGACAGGTCACCACCGGGCCGTGGTTGAAAGTTTCATGGGCAAGGGCTCATAAAGCATTATGCCCAGACCATCGAAAGATAGATCTATTTTCGGTGGCCTTGATTATACGCTGTACAGAAAACCTGATTGCGCCGAAGAAACTTCGGCGCATTGTTTTCTTGTTTATTTACTTCCTTGTGTTAACCCAGAAATATGTATGACGGTTAATCAATATCCTATTTTAATCTGCAATGTTCTGAATTCTCTCTTCTTCTCTGAAAGTCTAATTAAACAAAAATATAATCAGTGCCATGCTACTTAAACCAGGCGGACAATTCATGCCCAAGTGCGTCTCCCGGAAGAATGAGAATATAAAGTTTGCATGTCACTGAAGGTCGTTTGTGTGTAGTACCCATTATAAGTCATAATTTAGTAAATGAAACAGATTCACTGAAAAGTACAGTGATATAAGGTAGTTCTATGAATGAATAATTGTGAGGAATAAAAAAATACCCTGTTATGGTTATGGCTGTATTAAAAAGGATAACAACCTAAAAAACAAGAGTATCCAAATGTTTTGAGTGTTCAACAACGATAGTCTGCGGGTAATAAACTGCTTCTTTGTATTTGTTGACGCCCAGCCTTAGCAAACCAATCTCACTACTGGTTCCAAGGGCCAGACCCCTTCTTATATAGCCATTGATTTTGGTGAGAAGAGGACTCTCGTAATAATAATGTCCACCACGGCGATATTCCGTCGTAATGAGTATCGAGTGAATAGAATGATCCTCATAGTCATTTCCCTTATAAGCCTTTGTTTCTGTACCGTTCCGAGGACAGAAGCCACGACAATAATCAACACATTGTAATAACAGCGCTAATGACATCACACACACTCTGAGGTTCTGAGCTTTCATGGCCCCCTTGGCACAAAGGTCGTAATTGGGATCGATCAGGAGGCCCTGTTGGAATCGACAATGTAATGACTTCAAAGGGAAGAGGAAGAGGCTAACCACTTCTCGTAAGCCAATCTACACAGGAGTGTTATCAGCAGCAGTATCAGTCATCTGTGACTATAGGAATGATTTCCTTCGATCCCCCTGTAAAAGAACAATAAGAAAATATTTTTTCTGATTACAGAACACCGTAAGCTATTAGAGCAGTAAATCTCAGGATGTAAATACAAACACAAACATGTAAATATATAATACAACAAGCATACTATATATATATATATATATATATATATATATATATATATATATATATATATATATATATATATATATATATATATATATATATATATATATATATATATATATATATATATATATATATATATATATATATATTGTTGATATATATATATATATATATATATATATATTTGATATATATATATATGTTATTATATATATATATATATATAGCTGATTAACATATATATATATATATTATATATATGGCTATAACCAGTATGGTTATATATAATTTATAATTTGAACTAACAAAATTGCCGGTCGGAATAATATTGTTGAGAGTGCTAGACGAGAATTCTATACTCGTCCAACAAGGTATTGTCATGTGGTTAGTGTTTGATAGTGCGTCCTTTTGGTTAAGTTAAATATACTTAGTTTAAATACGTTTCGGGTTATGGTTGTTAGACCACTGAGCTGATTAACAGCTCTTATGGTTGTCATTAATACATGGCTAGACCATGTGTCATTAATATATGGCGAGGTTATGGTTGTCATTGATAAGGATTAGACTTATTTTTACGTGGCTGAGAACCAGTTGGTTACCTTGCAACGGGACCTACAGCATATTGTGGAATCCGAACCACATAATACCGAGAAATGAATTTCTATCACGAGAAATAAATTCCTCTAATTCTTCATTGGCCGGTCGGAGACTCGAACTCGGGCTTAGCAGAGTGCTAGACGAGAACTCTACCGACTCGTCCAACAAGGAACTTGTCCTCGTGGTTATTAGCGTCTCTCTCTCAGTGCGTCTCGAAAGTGAATTTTTTGCGATTCCAGTTGTCATTAATATATAACGAGGTTATGGTTGTCATTAATACATGACGAGTTTATGGTTGTCATTAATACATGACGAGGTTATGATTGCCATTAATACATGGTGAGGTTATGGTTGTCATAAATACATGGCGAGTTATGGTTGTCATTAATACATGGCGAGGTTATGGTTGTCAATTATGCCGAGTTATGGTTGGCGAGGTTATGGTTGTCATTAATACATGGCTAGGTTATGGTTGTCATTAATATATGGCGAGGTTATGGTTGTCATTAATACATGACGGGGTTATGGTTGTCATTAATACATGGCGAGGTTATGGTTGTCATTAATATATGGCGAGGTTATGGTTGTCATTAATACATGACGGGGTTATGGTTGTCATTAATACATGGCGAGGTTATGGTTGTCATTAATACATGGTGAGGTTATGGTTGTCATTAATACATGACGAGGATATGGTTGTCATTAATACATGCCGAGGTTATGGTTGTCATTAATACATGGCGAGGTTATGGTTGTCATTAATACATGACGAGGTTATGGTTGTCATTAATATATGACGAGGTTATGTTGTCATTAATACATAGCGAGGTTATGGTTGTCATTAATACATGGCGAGGATATGGTTGTCATTAATACATGACGAGGTTATGGTTGTCATTAATACATGACGAGGTTATGGTTGTCATTAATAC
Organism: Macrobrachium rosenbergii; assembly: GCF_040412425.1. Lineage (NCBI taxonomy): Eukaryota > Metazoa > Arthropoda > Malacostraca > Decapoda > Palaemonidae > Macrobrachium > Macrobrachium rosenbergii. The sequence goes on from NC_089787.1 coordinate 4,751,062, forward strand.
ATGACGAGGTTATGGTTGTCATTAATACATGGCGAGGTTATGGTTGTCATTAATACATGGCGAGGTTATGGTTGTCATTAATATATGACGAGGTTATGGTTGTCATTAATACATGGCGAGGTTATGGTTGTCATTAATACATGACGAGGTTATGGTTATCATTAATACATGGCGAGGTTATGGTTGTCATTAATACATGGCGAGGTAATGGTTGTCATTAATACATGGCGAGGTAATGGTTGTCATTAATACATGGCGAGGTAATGGTTGTCATTAATGCATGGCGAGGTTATGGTTGTCATTAATATATGACGAGGTTATGGTTGTCATTAATATAACTGTGATATCGAGTAAGGTGGTGTTATTGTTATGTTAGAGTGAGTATGACTCCTGGTTATTTGATTGCTGTTGTTGATGAAGCAAGGGCTATTCATGTTAACATTATTATTATTGTGCAACGTTATGTCTGTCTTTAATTGACTGTTTTATTGCTAGTAAGAATTTTTTCTAGGGGTAATCGATCCATTTTTGTGCTATTTAAGGTTATTGACAATATTTTTGATGTTTGCTGTGCTGTCTGAAACCTGTGCTCATATGAACATTTTTATAGTATAGTAATGGTAATAAATTTATTTTAAGGTAATCTGAGTATTTTTTTGGGATTGGCACCCTAGACCTTTAGTCCCAATACTTAAGGTCTTTTATGGGATTGTCGCAGTCCTTCAGACCTCTCCTAGTCCCCAATACTTAAGGTCTATCTTAAATAACCTACTGCCCAACAATATACTAGGGTATATATATATAAATATATATATATATATAAATATATATATATATATATATATATATATATATATATATATATATATATATATATATATATATATATATATATATATATATATATATATATATATATATATATATATATATATGTGTGTGTGTGTATGTGTGTGTATGTATATATGTGTGTGTGTAACAGCTACAAATCCTTTTGACATATCGATTTCTTCACACTTTTTGGATACGCTTGTCAATACATAGTCTAGAATTGCAATGGAGAACCAAATGAAGCAATTATGGAGTCTGGTTATAGATTCAAATCAAGATGGTTATAGACACTTTTCTTAGTTATGAGCTCCTCGGATCCAAGAAAGGTTTGATTGGCTGATTAATTTAGGCTCTCTGGCGTTACAACCACCTGGGTCATTGAGGATGAATCCATGAAAAGCAGAAACCAGAAAACGGCGTAGTACAAGTGCGCCTGAATCAAGATGAAAAAGTTGTAAATATAATTTGCATATCCCTAGAGTTCGAGTGATCACCTAAATCCCTTTGGCATTTCCTGTATTGAATTTTGATGGAAAAATGACTTTCAAAAAACTTTTTATTATGAAATACTTTTTCATATAAGTCGTTAATGATAACCAAAGTTTAATTTTTCAGGAGAAGAAGGAAATGATCGTAATATGGGTACAAAACTCAATTGAAAAATAGCTGTTAACCATTCAATTCATTAGTAATGATTATTCATCTCAAACGAGATTTTTTAAATTATTTTTGGAAGAATTCAAACTCAAATTTTTAATTAAAGTGCTATATATGGACTCATGGAAAACTGTTAAAGTTTACAGATTTAATAAATATAAATAAAAAAATTATATTTTACCATAAGTAATATCAAACCGAAAAAAGCACAGTGTAGTCCCAGGTGATTGCCATAAAGACCGGCTATAATGAAGTTTCTTCCAAATATCGATGTTCTCCTCGTGATTTGAGAGAAGATTAGTTGGTATACGACATTACCGTCTCCAGCGACTGATGATGAGGACCCAAGGGTCTTTTCTTGTATCTGGGACAGAAAAGAAAAGAAAATATCAAGAATTGGTTTGGACAAAGGTAAAGACTAGATCCTCATCATCCCTGATGACAGAGCAATGAAGATGGATCGAGCACTAAATCTGGCAACAGCTGAGGAACAACAAATATTACTCGCAAATATTATTTTTCTTTTTTATCGTGATGATACCAGTGTTTGAAGTTTGTTTTTCCTTGCTATTTTATCCATTACGATGAAATAATAGCTAACAAGGAAATTACTTAGTAGCTTAGAGAATATTCAATAAGTTTTATCTTCATTCTAATTTCATGAAAGGTCCCCTACAGGAAAGAGTGTTGTGCTAACATCTTATGTTAAATGCATTTCTAAATCAGAGATGACAGTACCGTTCTGGTGCCAGCTCCTCCAAGTGAATCAAGCGTATATTACACAACCACACATAGACGTGTTCTGTCTCACACACACACGCACACATGCAGGCACACACACGCCCATGTAATATATATATATATATATATATATATATATATATATATATATATATATATATATATATATATATATATATATATATATATATATATAGTGTGTCTGTGTCTTCTTGTTCTTTAATTTCGTTTCAAGAGTATTGCAGACAATTATTTAAAGTTTTTTAAAGTATAGGTAAGAACAAGTATGCAGGAACGGGCATTACAAATCTGTACTCCTCATATTATAGATTTTGAGACTTTTAGTAAATGGCTCAAAGTTTTAGACGTTTTGTTTGACTTTAATTTTGGGGAGTTGTTGCTTACCATAGTTTAATTCCTGTCGAAATCCCATGGCAAATGCATTTTGATTACTATGAAATCATACTTATTTTGGCGACCAGTATTTGCTCTTGCAACGTTCAATATATTTACCTGGAAAAAGCTGACAAATTAATCATGACTGAATATGTTTTCCTTTACCTTTATTTAAGGGTCATTCTTAAAGGCATTCCATCTGTCTAGGCAATTTTGTTTTGTTCTTGAAACATGAAGAGAAAGTATTTGAAAGACGCTCCTGAGAGAAGGAGGAAACCTTGCAATAAAATACCAAACAGAAACGATAAAAAGAACAAAGCCCACGAAGTGATTAAGAAGAAACCCAATAAAGGCGAGACCGGGATTCCTGGAAGACGATATATCCCGGAGATCACTTCGCCGTCGACGATGAAAGGCCAGAGGTTATATAAGTCTAGATTACCTGGAAGCAATCAGCTACAGTAGAAGCATTCAATCTTTTTTTTTTTTTTTCTTTTTTTTCTTTTACGCTACCGTGTTATCAGTCCCAGACTGTCATACTTTAATAGCTCCGTGGCACTTACTAATACTGAGTATGAACAGAACTACCTCGATTGTTTCCCAATGGCTTTGTTCTTCTATGACACATCTCTTTTCTGTATTTATATTCTTTTTCTTATAATATTTGAGAACTGATTTTACTATATTTAATCTCTATCTTCCGGCAGACTTGGGCAGCATAATCTTCTGGTGATCATGGTCGCCTTTAAAGAAATCGCTCAAAAAAATGATAATAATAATGAATAACCCAGTCAGAGTTACATTTCAAGTGAAGTAATCTTCATCTAAATTTAAACTATTAAGATTATAACTGACACAAAGTGACGGACATTTTCAGACGGAAATGGAGAAAAAGATGACCTTTTTCATGTAAAATGAGAATAATGAAGATAGATGTTGGTGTAAAAGTGAAATTTCATATTCCCCTTCCATATTATTCTTTACTTATTCCCTCTAATTCAAGTCCCGGCAATACCAAATATAGAAAAAAATAGCATTTAAGAACTATTTTCTTCTCCCATTTTCGGTAAGTTCCCCGGTATAAAAGCTTCTTATTTGGGGCAGGAAAGGTGATAGGAAATAGATTCTTTCTCAGCTTTTCGTTCTTCTCTCCCCGGTTCCTCCTCCCTCACCTCCCCACCCCATAACCCTTTCCAAACCCAGTACCATCTTCACCTCCTTCACGTCCAATTTCTCGCCTTTTACTCAAAAATTTGTCCTTTCCTCCACTTCTGCTTCCTATGAATGAGTAACACGGAACTTGAAATCAAATGGATTCCCCCGCAATCCGTAATCTCATATCGCTTTTTCAAGAGGAAATTATTTTTATGATTAATTCCGACGAAGAGGTTATGGAAGTAGCTCGATTTGTTTATTTCTTCGTTAACTGGATCACTTAGAAATTCGGTGCTAACATATACGAAAGAATTGCCACATGTGGGCCTCGTGATTGGCAACAAGTCATTAGATTTTGGGAGAAATGCGGTCACGATAAGATGAAGTTTGCTGTGTCCTAACCCCTACTGTTTTTCTTATCCTGATGCCACTTTTATTTCCGATCACCGAGAATGAATTTGGAAAGTTATTTTTTAACCATTTTTATATTTTTATAGATTGGTACGACAGTAACTTGAAAACTAGTAAATACGTATGAATAGATATATTTTAAACAACTTTCCTCTTATCACTAGAGTTTTCTGAAACTCGGAAATATATTAAATATTGTTTGTAATTTTCTTTATACTTCATCTTGGTCTGGCTGTGGCGTAATTAAACAAAGTGGGAAATGTAAAAAAATAGAGATTTTGTGTGTTCATTATTGCACCAACTACTAACAAATACCCATGAAAAATATGATGTACACTTTGTGATCTTTCATTTCTTCTTTTCCCCATTGTCAGGTACTGGAAGTATGTATTGTACAAATTCTTGGTATGGAAACATAAACAAATATGAAGATCCTACTATTATGAAGTAGGTTCATATGCCTTCACCATTTTTTTTAAATACTTGTGCAAAGTTAATAGCTACTTCAACAACGACGTAGGGGATATATGTATTCCTACCTCGTTTTTTATTATTTAAGTTCATAATTTTCTAATAAGAATTATTTACATTTTATGATGAAATTTTTTACCCACTCAAAACCCTCATTATTTGGTCCTTACAATTTAAGAACGACCTTATGTCCTCCCTTAGTATAATGAAGTAATTGTTAGATATCGTAGTGTTGAATCGGTATTAATCATTATCCTTAATTCCTTTCAAGATTTACTCTTTCTGTCCTCAAATGCTGTCTATAGTTTTACGTTTTTCACTTCTATTTTCAGAGAGAGAGAGAGAGAAAGAGAGAGAACCCATCATTGATAAACTTCCAGTTAGTCATTTGCATAAAAGCTTAATCTGGATTCCCTTTCCTCTCACGTTACTCTGTTCAGGACAACTTTTAATGAGGACAACTTCTGCATGTTATTTCTGGCAAACCACTCTGCGAAAGAGATCATTTTTTTTTTTCTGTTAAAGCTTTCAGAAAGAGCTTTCATTACGTAATGATAGTTTTTTTTTTCAGGTAGCCTGTTGGATATTCTAAATTTGGCCTTCAGGCAACAGTACACATATTACTTTTCAATGAGAGCGTGGCAAATGGAAAACAGTTTTATTTTTAGAATTCTGCTTCAAATGGTAGTCTCGGTTGGTGGATTATTCCGATAGGTCGACACTAGGCCTCTTACCAAACTTACTGGCCTCCTAATTCCTATTACCATTGCTAAAGAGATTATATTGTTGGCTTTGTTTGTTTGCTGTTTATCAGTTATCAGTTTGCTTATTGGTTTTGTCTGTTTGCTCGTCTTTTCTTTAGCAAAATTCCACTCAAATTTATGTGTGGTCTCTATCAGGATTTCACCAATGGTGAAAGTCTCAGTCAACGACAAAATCAATTATGGTTTGGTAAAGGGACGATTTGCAGGAGGAATTCTTCAGCCTTGGCGGAAGTCTGCTGTCTCAAAGGTTCTTTTTTTCTTCTTTTTCTATTCCCCTTTAACAAATCCGTAAAAATATTTGATAAACAGATAAATAAGCAAATAAATAAAAAAAACAGTTAATTAAAACAAATCAATATTAGGAAAAGTAAAAGTATGACGAGAAAACCTTTGTTTATGATTATTGACCTCAGAAACTGTGATGATTAACATCTAAAGAGCATAATTCGTGCAGTTTCCTCCCGTTTTAAGGATCTGCATTTTACGAGTGGCGGTATATCCGTCTGTCTCTTTGTCTCTCTGTCTGTCTGTCTCTTAACCTTGAGGAGTTCACATTAAACTATTTTTTTCCCAGAGAGAGACAGACAGAGACACACAGACACACACACACACACACACAAATAATTTCTCTTTAAACACACAACACACATACATTAATTATGAATATATATATATTATATATATATATATATATGATATGCATATAACGTTTTGAAATCCATATGTATATATGTGTACTTTCCTAGGATCTTTCTATATATATATACCCCATATAAATATATTATCTATATAATATTTCTTATATTATTACCTTTATATATTTACAGTGTTTTATTTATATATTTTATATAATATATATATATATATAAATATATATATAGGTGGACATATTATGTATAATATATATATATCACTATAGGATATATATATATATTCTATATTATATATAGTTATTAAATGAAACTCGTAGCATATATAGGTTATATATATATTATGTACTTCCTCTATTTATATATTTATTGTCCTATATATATATATATATATATTGCCTATATATATTTATATTATATAAATATCCCAGATATATATAGTATATATATATATATATATATATATTTATATATATTTTCATATAACATATATATATATATATAAATATATATATTATCATATATATATTTTATATAATATATATATATATATATATATAAATATATTATTTATGCTATAGTTAAAATATATAAATAATATAATATATATATAGTCTATATAAATATATAAAAATATATATAGATATATATATATATATATATATACATATATATATAAGATATATATATATATATATATATATATATATATATATATATATATATATATATATATATATATATATATATATATATATATATATATATATATATATATATATATATATATATATATATATATATATATATATATATATATATATATATATATATATATATATATATATATATATATATATATATATATATATATATATATATATATATATATATATATATATATATATATATATATATATATATATATATATATATATATATATATATATATATATATATATATATATATATATATATATATATATATATATATATATATATATATATATATATATATATATATATATATATATATATATATATATATATATATATATATATATATATATATATATATATATATATATATATATATATATATATATATATATATATATATATATATATATATATATATATATATATATATATATATATATATATATATATATATATATATATATATATATATATATATATATATATATATATATATATATATATATATATATATATATATATATATATATATATATATATATATATATATATATATATATATATATATAGTTTAAGTATAAGGATTAATAAATCTGAAGTTATAAAGTTATAAGGCTTAAATGAATGACAGATGAAAGATTCGTTCGTTAGACATTAAACGACTGAACAAGAGAAGGAATAACAGTAATCGACATTCATAATGTTGTTCTGTGAGAGTCATAGAGAGTCGAAGTCCCAAAAGGCAATTATGTAGCTTCGAAGGGGTGACCAGATCGTCAATCATAATCCTTTACATGGGTAAAGGTCATTCCCGTTTCTCTGTTAACGAGTTCTAAAAATAACCAAAGTACAAGTTTCATTTTTCAGAGTTGCAAATAATTCCACTGCCTTCCCTGGCATGTTCTGAAGTTTTAAAAGCTTTGGGAAAGGATGGGTTGCATAGATGGTGGCGGTACCAGTAGAAAGAGGTACAGAAATCGGAGATAAGGCGTGGGGGGATGAAGGATGAGGGAGGGATTAGGTGAAGGCGATGGCAAAAAAGTTGGTTCCACTTTCCAAGGTAATGATTTGGTTTTCACATGTTGTTTGGGTACTTTTTGCCCTGATACTTCATGTGTTTGCTGCACTACTCGAATATTTTCTTATAACTCACTTGTTGATTTTACTAGAAGAAACTCCCATCGTAAAGTTTTCAATAACGTGAACGCAAAACAGCGCTGTCGTCTGAAATATTAATTATTATTGGATAAAATTCATCCTTTTTTCGGACAAAACTAAAAAATACTACCACCCGGATAAAAGGTAATTCATCTTTTAAAAGACATATTAACATTTCAGACTTTTCAAATATAAGCTTTCGTGGCGAACTGCTTTCGGCCTGTTACGCCTAAAGCAATGGGCTTGATGCCAATACTTGTGCCTGCAACAGAGATGAAAGTGAAAGACAAGCTCTTTGGGAAAGTCACAGAAATAAATTCCTTAGCTTCTCTATTGGCAGATCGATGAAGATGGATTGAACTCATAATTTAGCAATGAGTAACGTGAAGGAATTCCGGAAGGCAGGATTCTCGGTTCATTGTCGTTTATTTTAAGTCTGGAAATTGGAAGGCTGTAAATCCTCGGATCAGACACCATGAAAGGCGTAGAGTGATATTCATGCGATTTGCCCAAGACGAGAATGTGTCACTGAGTCCATTTGTCTTTGTTTGTTATCTCACTTTAATGAAACTCTCGTACCAAAATGTGTTTTCGTAAAACGAAAACATATCGCTCTGAAGTGAGATGCCACTGGGTAAACGGAAGATCTTATCACACCCAATTTTTTATTAGAATTTATTCCATAGTAATGAATCATTTCGGTAGTACTGGATCTATTAGATAGATATGTATTTCGTCGGCAGTGGTGTCTCTTCATTCGAGTGACGTTCAAGAACAGTAATAAATTTCCTAGACAGTTTTGAATTTCATCGATAATACTAATTAATTATTGTCAATAGTATTGTGTCTCTTCAACAACGCTGAATCGCATTAATAGACGTAAATTTTCTTATCAGTATTTAATCATAGCAATAGTGCTAGATCTTCTAATCTCATAATCTCGACGGTACTTCACTTCAAATACATAAGAGGGCAGAATCTACTCGACAGTGGAGTTTGTTTGAGAAATGGCCACGCTCCAAACCCTCTGGTATGTTTATCTGAGGAGAATGGTCCCTCCTTCTCAAAGGCAATCCCGTAACACCAACGTTGATGAGAATTCACACATTTACTTCATGAAACTCTGTGACTACTGTCTCCATCGTTTTAATTTTTTTGATTTCCTGTCCAACTTTTGTTTTACTTATTCTATAAACATAGTTCCATCTCCGAGCCTAGGCAGTATGTGGCATGTTTTAAATCGGTATTGTTGAGCAGTGACCTTGCAAATATCATCAGCTATCTATCTATCTATATCTATATATATATATATATATATATATATATATATATATATATATATATATATATATATATATATATATATATATATATATATATATATATATATATATATATATATATATATATATATATATATGCATGTGATCTAATCAAAAGCGCCAGGGATTGGAGTGTTTCCAGAACTAAACATTATATACTAAAGGTCTTATTGGAACTCATTATTCTTAATATTAAAGGTTTCCCAGTCGCTTCTCAGTACCAGTAATTACATAAATTTAACCCTTTAATGCTTTGAAATATAATTTCCTTTGGAATATAACACTATGAATTAGTAGCCATTTCCCCTTCATGTGCTGAAACTTCATTTTATTCAAACGTCCATTTAACACCAGAAACAAATTACACCAATGCCTGTTATTATGGAGTAACACTCCGCAGCCCTCGACAGGTCAGAGCGCAAAGTCACAGCAATAAACTCGCAAGTCGTTCGTTGAAAGGGAAGGAAATCGATAGAGCTCTGGAGGGACACTTCTCATTCCAGGGACTGGCAAGATGGAAGAAGAAGCCGAAGGGGAGGAGGAAGCCACGAGGATAACCACAGCCTGGGATGAAAGAGGACGAGGGGACAGGTGACTGATTCGTTTGATAATTCCTTGATTACAGTATGGATCCTAACTGATGGGTCTCGCCCTAAGAACAAATAACGAAAATATTTCAGTTGGCCGCTAGGGTGTAGTTAGTTATTATTAATCATACAATAAAAAAATATATATATATATGGTAATATAAATCGAGGCGACAAGACCTAACCCTAGGTATTGTCATTCTGTGAACTTGCATAGCGGCTTTTGGTAAAAAAAAAAAAAAAAACTGACCTTGGGCATGGTGGCGGCAACTCTAAAAATAGATAATATTAAGCGTCGAATACACCTGTTACACATATGATTTACGAAGTAAAATAATATTATTACATAATTCGCATAATTTTTAAAATTTTTATTATGAGTATTAAAAGTATAATAATCGATTTTGCATATAATTTTTTAATTCTTACCATGTACAGTATTTGTGCGTCTTTCTTTTTTTACCACTGCATCTAATTCGCCATCCCTTGGCAGGAAGAGATATCTCTCTCTGACAGCAAAAAAGAAATGTGTCTTTTGGATCTGGTGTCTAGTTTTCAGATCAACATTTCTTCTCGTTTGAATATATGCCGATATCTGACATAATTTCAGGATTTCTTTTTATCTTGAGGCACATGTCAGGCGGTGCCGGAATTAAAAGGACAATCGACATAAGCCAGAATTCACTGTCAAGGGAACAGGGTTTAGAGTTTTTTAATTGAAACTCCACAGAAAAAATGTTGAGCTATTACGCAAATGATTCAGTAAACTATTTGTAGTTAATTTTTACTGTCAGCAATCTGTTTCTGCATCAATAAATTCTATCACTATTCAGCTATCCTTTCATAATAGTATATATATATATATATATATATATATATATATATATATATATATATATATATATATATATATATATATATATATATATATATATGTGTGTGTGTGTGTGTGTGTGTGTGTGTGTGTGTGTGTGTGTGTGAATATATACACACACACGCACACTACTCACACACACACACACACACATATATATATATATATATATATATATATATATATATATATATATATATATATATATATATATATATATATATATATATATATATATATATATATATATATATATATATATATATATATATATATATATATATATATATATATATATATATACGTGTGTGTGTGTATGTGTATCATTCATAACCTATTTCCCCTCTGTAGTAGGTGGTGCCATAAGGGTACAGGCTTCTGGTTTCTCAGAAAGTCTTCAGGCGCTCTTATTTTTGTCTGCTTCACACGGTGGCACCCATTCAGAGATTGTTGAATTGGCCAGTTGAAAGCAGGGACCAATCAGCACCTTAGCAAACATGAGACAAGCACGCAACATCTACGAGACCAAACTTAAATCGACTTGTTCTGTCAAATCAGCAATCTCGAATGAATTTAGTTTTAACTTGCGTGCTCCGAGTTCTTTTGTCTGGGATTTGCTTTAAGCCTTTGTGGTTTAACTCTCACCTTTTCCAGCTCATATCACGGCTCAATAATTCACAATACTTTCCAGAACTTAGCTGAAATCTGCAGTTCCAAGAACTTCTACATCCGATGGATTTTCTCGATCAGTCATGGGTAAAATGTTTCGTCGAACATTTTCTTAATCCTTTGAAGTGATTTAGAAAATTTTTCCACTTGAATCTATTCATAGTAAAAAATCTATGGTTAATGATGAATAATATCAGAATATTAAACATGGATTTTCGTTAGTAAATATGCAATTGTAAATGATCTGATGATATTTGAGCAGAAATTATGATGGATTTTGTTAACCTCATTTTATTACTTTTAATTATTACTATTAACAACTGGAATAATCATTTCTGAAAAAATAAATATTGCTCGATACATTATATGCACATATAACTTTCTTTTGTCAAACTGTTAACTTGCGAATCCTTACTTTTTGCTCAAACGTCTCTCCATCTTTACTTTGTCTTTTAATAAGAACTTGGATGAATTCTCCTGAAGGTATATGAATCCACTGACGTCGATGTCGTTTTGGGTTCATTTCACGTGAATGTGGAACTCCTGTCGGTCTTCGGTTAGTGAAGAGCGAAATAGTTTTCTGATCTGATATTTATTGGTGTCTTTGATATGTTAAAAGAATGGAAATTTATATTGATTAGTAAACTTTATTTGGTGGTTGTTTTTGAATTATTTGAAGCAACGGTTATTTAGCTCCATGAACAGTATTTAACAAAATTGCATGATAACAAAATTAATGAGATGCTGATGTTAACTTTAAAGTCCTTATGAAGATAACACTAGCAGCCAAATTTTTTCCCTCAAAAAAAAATGAAATAAAAAAACTATTTGTACTGAGATATTTGAAAAACTGAGAGAATATTTAATTGGTAACGTTAATTTTCTACGCACTTGGAAGTTACCATATATTTACACTTAAACTTTTAATTTATAGCTTGGAAAAGAGGATGTTGAGTGCATAGAGAACGAACTGAAGTCTTTCCAGTAAATATCCCAGAACATAAAGTTACCAGTACCACAACCTAATCAACTTATGCTTTCAAGTCTGACAAAAGTTTGATGAAAATATTCTACATAGAAGTAGAATGTTTGGAGATCTCAGACCTTAATGAAGGCTGGGTAATCTTCTATCCCGTTCCTATCCTACCGAAAAGGTCCGTCAGCGTACTCCGGTCTCTTCCTCAAATCCAATTACTTGTTGCCATTAACGAACCCCACCTCTGGTAAAAACTTTGGTGGAAATCGAAGCGTAACTCATATCATAATCCCCCTAACGAGCAGACAAAAAATAGACCCACAAACTGACGATCAAACAAATGATCAAACAAATGAAACCCTAAATATAACCACTTCTAACTATACACGATTTTTTTTTTTACCATAAAAAAATGGAAAACCCTTGTTTACAAAAGATTAATAATCATTCAAAGCTTTGATACCAGTCATGGAAGATAGTCTTCATGTGGCTTGTACCTCCACATATAAATAAAGAAGTTAAAATACAGGGAGATGTTTCCAGTGTTCACCGCTCCGACATTGTAAGTGGATGTTATTCCTGGAAATGTTAGAACCAACCCTCTTTAAAAACGCTAAGCACAAACGGGAAAGATATGATTCCCAAGAAAAAACCCATTACCTGAGGAGGTAGTTGAAGGTCGGTTATTATGAAGACTATCTCGAATGACGACAATTCCATCATGATAATGATGAAGCATAATTGCTATACTGCAGCAAACAACAGGTCATTATTGCAGCTAATGACTAATAATCAAAAACCCAAGCCCTATTGCTTCAGTCTGCACCCGTAACAGAATGAAACGCCGAAAAGGTTTGGAACAAAGGCAGGCAGCTGATCGTTAGCAATCCAAATGCTACAGCAAATATGATAAAATTGAAATCTTAATTTATATCAGTTGTTGGAGGCAAGCAATCTGCATCAATGTCCGGCACTATTTATTTTATTACACATAACAATTTGCGAAACTTTAACGACTGGCCATTCAAAGGGTTTTTCCACCGGAAGGAGTTTGGAAACTTGAAATTCTTTTATAAAACATTCGACTCGTATTTATGTGCATCTTTATACATCCCTTTTCTTCGGGGTAGGATAAAGTCGGTCAGAATATCAATATCCGGCTGGAGTTATCGGACGGAAAAAGGATTATTCGCCGATGTGCATTATTAACGTTCGTGTGACTCTTCAGCCTTGAATTCATATGGATTTAGAGCTTTATTTTTCGCCGTTTATTGCTTCCCTTTGTATAAACATCTATTAGAAAACTAAGGTAGCAAAATGAAAGGCTCCATTAACTTCTAAGAGTGAGAGGCTATTAGCTTATTGGACACACAAACACGACACACACACACACACACACACACACACACACACACACACACACATACATATATATATATATTATATATATATATATATATATATATATATATATATATATATATATATATATATATATATATATATATATATATATATATATATATATATATATATATATATATATACATATATATATATATATATATATATATATATATATATATATATATATATATATATATATATATATATATATATATATATATATATATATATATATATATATATATATATATATATATATATATATATATATATATATATATATATATATATATATATATATATATATATATATATATATAGCTGACCAACTCGGCACTGTCTGGGAAAAACTCTGAGGAGCTCAGAAAAATTTTCCTGCACCTCCTTGAACTGACTGTCCCTTTTGCTCACAAATTGCTGTGCTGACTGTTCCTTTTATCCAAATATTCCTGTACTGACTGTCCCATTTATTCAGGTATTACTGTGATGAATGTCCCTTTTATCCAGATATTACTTTGTTAACTGTCCCTTTTCTCCAAATAGTATTTTGCTGACTATCCCATTTATCCATATATTACTGTGGTGACTGTCCCATATATCTAGGTATTACTGTTGTGACTGTCCCTTTTATCAAGGTATGATTGTACTGACTGTCCATTTTATTCAGGTATTACTCTAATAACTGTCCCATATATCTAGTTGCTACTGTTGTGAATGTCCCATTTATCCAGATATTACTGTGGTGATTTTCCCATTTATCCAGGTAATACTGTGCTGACTGTCTCTTATATCCAGGTATTGCTGTGGTGACTGTACTATTTACCCTTGTATTACTGTGTTGATTCTCCCATTTATCTAGGTAGTACTGTTCTCACTGTCCCTGTTACCCAGGTATTACTGTGCTGGCTGTCCCTTTTATCCAGACATTACTGTGGTGACTGTCCCATTTAATCCCCACTAAACCAAAACACAGATTCCCACTTAACTGAAACAAGTTTATATATACATATATATGCATATATAAATATATTATATATATAATATATACATATATAGTGTGTGAGGATGTATGTATTCATAATTACACATAAATGAATATACTGCATTATGTCATTTGATGAACTATCATCCTTATTCAGTGTAAGTATGTCGTCAAATTATTTTATGGTCATTCTGAAATAAACGAAGAACCTGCGCTCATATTCCCTCAGTTTTGGATACAGTCTTTTGAACAGATTGTACGCATGCTATTTCCTCCACTTCCATATCAATACTGAATGAACCGTTCGGATAACCGCCATAATGTGTATGGTCACCACTTTTGCATCCGTTCGGTTGCCTCGTGTGAACAGGGCTTTAGGGGAACCTTATTTTTGCGATAAGACTGATCGAATAATGATGGTGGTTTTTACTTCCCGCTGGGAGATATCCCCTTCCTTATCTTCCATAAGCTATTTCCCAGCCGAGACCATCCATTATCTCTCTCAGTACCAGATCCCAAAGAATTATATATTTGAGGAGGGACGTGGGGTGAGACTGGTTATCCTTAAAGATTCTTAACTAGCTAAAAGTTCGTGCCGCTCACCAACCACCAGTTCAATATAACTGTTAAAAGAGGCAAAATAGTATCTTCAATAATATCTGTTGTGGATTTTTACCGTCAGCTGAGTAAAAATGTGTTATATTGCAACATGTTCTGCAAACCGTCAACATTTCATTTTCCTGAAGTTTTCCTTTTATTTTTTACTCATAACTTTTATATGTGTGTGTGTGTCTGTTTATTGAAGAGGACCTATACCGTCAAAATTTACTGTAATACAAGAGAAAGTTCAGATGGTAATTGCCGCACTAAAAGAATATTATATACTTTCCCGAATCTCGGGCTGGACGACAGTAAGTCTCATCGTGGAGTTAACTGATTGTAAACTTTCGTCAGTAGAGTAAAAAGAGTAAATATATGTATTGCTGTTAGCAGAGAAAAGTAAAACTCCCAGTTTGAGCATTTCTGTCTAAAAAATATAAATTCCCGAGTATTGCTTATAATCAACCATCGCGATATTCCAATTATTTTTTCAGTTCAGAAGTCTTCATATTTCTAGTATCGATTATATTATTCACATATCAGTATAATTGCTTTAAATATGGCGTCCCATGTGAACAGACTAGAGCTTTTTGTATAAATATTTATTTATTGGTGAGCAAAAATAAATTCAGGTGACAAAGTCAACACCAGTCATTTTCGATTAAAATCAATAATACCTCATGCCAGGGAAATTACATTAGTTACAATGTTCCCTGATTATAATTATGAAAACAAAAAATGAATCTTTATATACTGAATGAATTCTCAACGACTAAATAAAAAAATTTTTTGAAGACTTCTCATAAACTCAAATGTGTTAACATATGCCAGAGAAAAAACTCGTCATCCAACAATAATTCTTCTTTTTCCGTTGAATCTGGACCTTGTGTCACCCTCCTCTATCCTGGATTTGTCTGGCTCCGGCTTTTCCAGGCGCTTCTTTGTTTCCTGAATCTCCCTGATTAGTCGTTGGTGAATGTTTTATTTGACATGTACCTTTATCCCTTGAAGGGTTCCAGAAAATATTTTCATTTGACCTCATTTCATGTATAGAAGCTCGTTGCAAATCCTAAAACAAAATATTAGTAAATGAAGTATTATCAGTCTAAAATTGATTTAAAATAACAACAACGTTTTGTATGGTTCTTGAAACCTATTTTTAAATGTAAATTTATTTATTGGCAATCCACACTCGCAGATTTGCAATCTTTTACGTTAATTTTAGATAATTCATTGATAAGGTTCATTTTCCCATTATGTTGGAAAGAAATTTTTCCGGCCTCTTCTGCGGTGACCTCGTCGATGCCACGATCGGTCTTAGCGGGCACCCTTCTTTCCTTATGGATCTATGGACTACCATAAATGTATGGGATCCCTGAGCTTTCCCATGATTTTACTCTATGTTCTAATTCTTTTCTTTTCGTTTTGTCCTTTTGTTTTTTTTTTTTTTAAAGCTTCCCTTCCTTTTTCATTAAAATTGCATTGTACCCCCCCTTATGTCCGCCTTTTTATTGCAAGAATTAGAACATAGAGTAAAATCATGGGAAAGCCCAGAGATCCCATATATTTATGGTAGTCCAAAGATCCATAAGGAAGGAAGGGTGCCCGCTAAGACCGATCGTGGAATCGAATCGCA
This sequence comes from Macrobrachium rosenbergii, assembly GCF_040412425.1. NCBI lineage: Eukaryota > Metazoa > Arthropoda > Malacostraca > Decapoda > Palaemonidae > Macrobrachium > Macrobrachium rosenbergii. The sequence goes on from NC_089787.1 coordinate 4,768,069, forward strand.
GAGGAGGATGGAGAAATTTCTTTCCAACATAATGGGAAAATGAACCTTATTAATAAAGTATCTAATATTAACGTAAAAGATTGCAAATTTGCGAGTTTGGATGTGACTTCCCTGTTTACCAGCGTACCAGTCAAGAAGACGATGGAAGTAATAAAAAAGAAAATGGAGGAAGAGGTTCACACATGTGGCTTAGATCATGAAGTTTTGATAAAATTGTTGACAGCAGCCTCAGCGTCAATGTGTTTAAGTGGGGTGAAATCCATTACATACAAAAAATGGCGTGGCCATGGGTTCGAGTCTTTTGCCGATCTTAGCTAACATTTTTATGGAATGGTCTGAAACGGAAGAGGTTGGTAAATTAAATAAAGGGAACCTAAACACCATGAAATGGGTAGGATAGGTGGATGACATCCTGATTATTTATAAGGGAGAAAGGGAAGGACTACGCAAGTTCCTAGAAAAGATAAATAAACTAAATGAACAAACCAAGTCACACAATAGAAGAGAAGGAGGGAGAGATCCCCTTTCATGAATGTACTGGTAAAGAGGGAAGGGGAAATTTAAAATACGAGGTACACAAACAGAAGACACACACCAATTCATCCATTCATATTTTCTCCAGTCATAGGAAAGAAATTAAAATGGGAGTAATGACAGGGTTGGCCATCAGGGCTTATAGGATTTGCGGTCCCGAATTCTTAGATGAAGAGCTGGAATACCTGAGGGAGAGTTTTAGGAGATTAGGAATCCCTAAGCACTGGTGGGAATGGCCACGCATTAAGACAAGAAAAAACTATTTTGGTGAGAGGGAAGGGATAGAAAAGGAAAATTTGAAAGTGGAGAAAATCATTGCAGTCTCAGACAGCAACACTATTACATCCATCAGCAGGAAGCTAGATAATTTCAAATAGACAGGCTGATATAAAAACACCATTGGGAATAAAATAGTTAGAAACAAAAAGTCGGTAGAGGGGGAAGAGGTAAGAGGGGGTGGTATACACGGCAGCATGTCTAGATTGTAAAGAGCGTCACTTCGTCAAAAGTGGCAAAATCTTCAAAGAACGAGGAATACAACATATAAAAAAATAAAGCACTACAATCAGACGTCGGCAGTTGCCAAGCACTGTTGAGAAAAAGACCACAAAATAGATTGGGAGAATATGAATTTTTTTGTAGAGTAACGCTAAAAAAACAGCCAGACTGATGGTAGAGAATGTCTTCATAACATGCGCAAACAATGTAATGGCAGGCAATACTGGAAACAGATTTCAAGACAGCCTATCAATAAAAATCGCAAACTCTATAATATTAAAGAAATGCAAAAACACAAGATACCACATGGAAAATACACACCTGGAAGAAGATGCCCGCAGAGAAAGGCCAAGGTCAGGAGGAGGAGGGTAATTAAAAGATTAAAGAAGCCAACATACGGAATTGAACAAACAAGGGCTTTAATCCGCTCCCCCGCACATATAAATACAGCTGGACTATGTGTACGTCTATCCTATGGATACACGGCAATGAGGACTGTTAGTCCTAGAAAGCTTGAAACTTTTCTTGAATAAATATCCTCTACTAGATACCATCCAGTTTTAATGAAGTCCTGTTAGTAATGGTATTAATGCACAGAACAATTCTGTATAGTGATAATATATATATATATATATATATATATATATATATATATATATATATATATATATATATATATATATATATATATATATATATATATATATATATATATATATATATATATATATATATATTAAATGATTTCGCATATTTTCTTAATTATATCATTAAAATATATATTTTGTTTAGCAAGACAGGAACTGTTCTCTCTCTCTCTCTCTCTCTCTCTCTCTCTCTCTCTCTCTCTCTCTCTCTCTCTCTCTCTCTCTCTCTCTCTCTCTCTCTCTCTCTCCGGGACCATGTTGCCTGAGTAAAGAGAAAAATTTATTTATTTCAAAAGCCATGAATATTCTAAATAAAAAATAAAAAAATATGTGAATGTTTACAGGCAAGAAAAAAATTCTAGAAAATAGATAAATGAAATAACTTGCTGTAAAACCAGTATTGAGACCAAGATCCTGCACTTTCCCGAAAAGTTATAAGGGTAAAGTTGCATCGTGTTTTTAGTTCTCTTGCAAAAGTAGTTTGAAAGTTTGCAAGATAAGAGTTCCGTTCCTGGAGTCCGAATTTGTGTCGGAAAATTAACTATATATAAATATAGACACACACACAAATATATATATATATATATATATATATATATATATATATATATATATATATATATATATATATATATATATATATATATATATATATATATATATGTGTGTGTGTGTGTGTGTGTGTGTGTGTGTGTGTGTGTGTGTGTGTGTGTAAATTTCTGACTCACATCAGGATCGAACCCAAGTCTTTCAAATGAAAGACCAGAGTGCTGCCAACCAGCCCATGCAAGTCATAAAAGAAGTTTGAACCTGAGTACCACTGTACCTAAGACATTACCTGGGCAGGCAAACTGCTTGCATACCAGCGTGTTTTCCCCAGCTTCCCGACTCTGCAGTGACCCTGCCCAGGTAATGCCTTAGGTACAGTGGTACTCAGGCTCCAACTTCATTTGTAACTTGTGGGCTGGTTGGTAGCACTCTGGTCTTTCATTTGAAAGACCTGGTTCTGCCCTCATGTGAGTCAGAAATTTATATATGTTCTACACGTGATTGTGTGTTGATTATATATATATATATATATATATATATATATATATATATATATATATATATATATATATATATATATATATATATATATATATATATATATATATATATATATATATATATATATATATATATATATATATATAGACTGTCTCCTCTCGATGTCGAACCTGAAGAATGACAGGATTCTAGAAATCGATGAATGCCAGTGCCATTGCACATTCGTAATTCAAGGGTTGAACTGAACATGACCAACTCACATGTACTGTGTTCTCCTTTATGCCGCATACGCCTTTTCCAAGTGGATTTGTTGCTCCTTCGGTTACCTTACCTCTTCAACATTTATCAAACACGTCCTCTTTCTCCTCAACCTTTATCTCCCAAAAATACCGAATTTTATATTCTTCCCACTATACCATTGACCTCCATTTGCTCACTATGACCAAGCTTCTCAATACCTTAGGATCAATCTGTTCACCTGCATTAATCTATTTTGTCATATCTTTGAATCTTCCCATTTCTATCCTTTTCAGTCCTTCTTACTCCAAATATACTACGTCAATAACTCATCTCAAAAGCTTGGACTTTTTTTTTTACTTCCATTGTATTTTGTATCCTTACTGCACTTCCGTTAAGATTTATCTCAACTTTTCAAAATTTAACTTCAGCGGACATTCCTCCCTCTTCTAAATATTTTGCCTTTAATCTTTATCTTACTCGGATTCATCAATTCTAAGATGATATTTTCTCTCTCATCTTTTGATCAAGAAACCCTGCACAAATCAGCTGCTTCTATCGTCAGTAATTTTCATCTCGCTGTTTTACTTTGTGCATTTTCCAAATTACATTTGCTTTCAACATTTCCCTAACATCTCACACCACTACCTATAACGATAACAATTAGCAACAAGACTATATATATGTCTCGCTCACTTTTCTACCTAACTAGCCACTTTCCTAACTACAAATCCTAACAAGTATTATGGCTGTACCATAAATACGTTTGATATCTATCAAATCGATACATGCTACACCTTATATCCTCCGAGTTGCGTTTCTACCAGGCATATTATCAGCCTTCCTCAACACGTATACCCTTAATATAGATTTCCCTTTGACTCTTAATGTTTTGATCATGTTTTTTTTTTTTATCTACCCACTGAATTACCTGTCTAAACCGTCAATGATCCTTCCTTATCTATTCTTCTGTCATCAGCTTTATTTGCTTATCATGGTGAGTAATATGGTTCTATTATTCTTACAGGTCAGCCCATCACCATTCCATTTATGCAAGTGAACAATAATTCTCTCAGCCAGTCTTTCGGAAACTTTTCTTTATCCGGATGTACCATAAATATACTAGTCAGTCTCTTACTCTATCTTCATCACTCTCTAAGGTATCTTCCTTGTAATTCACTCCCCATAACTACTGGGGCCTATGCGTTCTTCAACGTCTTCCTTGCATACTCACTGATGGGTTTTGAGCATCATCTGTCTCAACCAGTCAAGATTAGCGTCAATGATATCGGCTGTGGATATCTGCCCTAGGCCCTAAAGAAACAGGCCATGGTGAATTCATATATATAACGGCTTTGACAAAAACTAATTACGTAAGCTATTTACTTTACTCATCCCAGCTTTCTTTGTTATCTATGACCTTATTTATACATTTAGAAAACGTAGAAGTATACCAGACCTAAAACTAAAATCCTTATAAAAACAGCAAATATGACCTTAATATTTTTCTTCCATCTACAATGCAACAGAGAAGAGACAAAGGTGATGGATGTTTGAGGCGAATGGGATTGTCATATTTTATTTTCACTTTCTACCTGATATTTTATTTACATGTTTCAGTTGCAGTTATAACATAAAGAAATACAAAGAGAAAGTCTAAGGACTTTTTTGTTTTCGTATTCTACTTTTGGCAGACAACAGAATAAAAGCTTCTTACTTGGACTAAGAAGAGGAAAGAAAATGGATTCTTTGTCTCCTTTCTCTACCTTTCCACCTCAACCCTGCACCGTCGCCCCCTCTTCTTTTATGTTATCTGCAACTTTTACCCCTTTTTCCTGCAGTTTTTGCCTCTTCCTCCATTCACCCTTTTCAAGATAAACTGAGATAACAATTATATATGAGTGTTCCCTTAAAAGTCAGTATCTCACATCTCATTCTTCAAGATAAAACCGGTTTTATTATTACCTCCGGCAAGGAGGAAATGTTTGTGGAGTTTGCCTGTGTGTTTGTCAGCAGGACTTTTATGAAACCTATACCGAAAGTGGCCTCGGATCTGAAACAATTATTAGATTTTAGGCGACATCCGAATCTGGGGAAACGAGCTCTCTAGGGACAGAAGATGTATTCTTTGGCCCTGGGTGAGGTTTGCTGTTTTCGAACACCCTTGTTTTCACTTATATATGTGGATAAATGAATACTGTAACTGCTTTAATTTTCGACTCCCTAAAATATAACTTGGAAGATTTTTTTTTATTAGTTATTCTGTAAAAAAATACAAGCAGATATGAATTTATATTTATTTCAATATGATTCGATGCTAAATACAATTAAAAATGCCTAATTTATCAAATAAAACTTTTAACCGTTATATGGTAAATTACTTCGCAAACCCCAGCGGTCAGCTGAGAGCTTACACCGTATACATTGAGGGTATCCAGTTTATCAGCAAAAAATAATAATATACGAAATAGCAACTGCTCTACATTCTCATGACCATTCGAGATCCGATTACGTTTATCTATTTCTAATGAGCTTCTTCTAACGATTATTGAAATCATTATACTGTTTACCTTTCGCATGCAGGTATTAATATTTTCTTTCTGTTATAAACATATCCAAAGAAATAAAATACTGTGATTGACAGTTGCCGATAATGATATTTATCTTTATATAGCTATACGTATTTAACGCTACTATCAAACATCAGCTCTTCGTAAATTTGCGTACTAAACTGCGCAGAAAAATTGATGCACATATATATATATATATATATATATATATATATATATATATATATATATATATATATATATATATATATATATATATATATATATATATATATATATATATATATATATATATATATATATATATATATATATATATATATATATATATATATATATATATATATATATATATATATATATATATATATATATATATATATATATATATATATATATATATAACATATTAGATATATATATATATATATATATATATAACAGGAGGTTAGTTTAATCAGTCCTTTTGTTTTACACTGCAGATGGCGTTATATAATCAAGAAAGAAGATGTGCCAGGTTACCATATATTTATTATTCTTCAGTCCTTGTTCATTTACTCTTTTACTTCTGTATGAATTTTTATGAACTAAGAAATGCATTTATATATGTATATATTTACCGTTTTCACGGCAGTCTTTATTTTGTATGGTACCTAGTTCTGAGATACACGAAAACCCTATATATAGTATTTGCAATGGTTATTATCTTTCCGTTCTCTCCGCACAACTCTTGAAAGCTCACATGGCAGCAATTCGTGATGTGGAGGCCAGATCATGCATGCAAGGCTCCGCTCTACAGCAGTGGGTCTCAGTTCAGTGAAGGAGAGATTTGTATGTATTCATTCTTTTATTTTTGCTTTTGTGTAGAGATGTTATCTATTTCAAAGTCAAAACTGCAGATGAATATATTCGAATAGTCTGTTACTTTCATCAATTCAGTTTTTTTTAGATATTCCTATATTTTGGATTTTTTAAAGGTACTGTAGCATTTATGTTTGTTTGATGATTTCGTTTGTTGCAATATTCTTCCTCTTTGTAACTCCCGTCAGTCATTTACATAAAACCATAATGTGTAATTCCTCCTTTCCACCGTACGTTAGTCTATTCCCATCTACTATTCAGGAATGCTTTTAATAAAAACTCCGTGATGGGTGCTATTTCTGACAATCCACTCGGCCAAAGGGACATTCTTTCTCTGTTTAAAACCTTCGTAAATTGCGAAGCTACCAGGAAGAGATTTCATTAGGGAATGACAGATGAGGTTTATTTCTTGAGTGGAGAGGGTGACGGGGAACAGATAAGTATTATATATTGGAAGTTAAACTGTTATAGACATTTACTTATTGATAAGATCAAACTTAATTAGAGGTGAGTTTTGTTTTAGAATGCTGTTTCAAAAGAGTACTACATCACTCTAATTTCTTTCAAAATCTGACCACACTTACGGTCCTTCTCCTGCTGACCAACCGCCTCAAAAGAGTTTAGGTAGAAGTTGCTTTGCCACACAATTCTTTTAAGTTTTATCATGGTCAGCTTGTTTGTTTGTTTCTCTGTTTTTCTTTGTTTGTAGATTGGTGTGGGCTTTCACAATAGCTTTAACAAAGGTGGGCCTTGACTGGAAACAAATTATTAGATTTTGGGAGAGACAGGAATACAACTTTTGGTGAATAGATGGTTCACCCTTGATGTAGGTTTGCATCTATGAACACACTTGTTTTTCACGGTTTTTGAAGCTCAGAGGCCTAAGGGGAAGGTAACCCAATGCTTTTTCCCAACAGGGTGTAAAATTCACACACACACACACACACACACACACACAAACAGAAGTAGTGTAAAGAGACCCAAGATTTTAATAACTGGCCGAGAAACTATCAATCAATCGATGAATCAATCATTCCCTGTGGCACCCACGGGGAGACATAGGGCCTCGATGAACTCACGCCACCACGCTCTCTCCTGGGCTAACTCCTCAAGATCTCCCCAACACTCATCTCCTGCTTCCTAGCTCATTGTCCTCAACCACGTCTCCTTTGGCCTACCTCTACCTCTTTTACCAAGGGCAGTCCACCATGGTGTATCTCGTATTATTCCCTGTCTTCTATACACATGGCCTAGCCACTTGAGAACCTATCATACTCATCGACCAGCTGCACTCCCATTACTTCTCTAATTCTGCTATTTGACATCCTATCCCTGTAATTAATTCCTAATATTCTTCTGAGTACCTTAATTTCAAATGTTAAGAATTTATTATCCGACGTCAATGTACTGTACCATGACCCATGCCCATAAATCAAAATATTCCTAACCATTACCTTATAAATTTTGATTTTTGTAGGCACAGAAAAATTGCTATTATTCCAAATATTTCTTAAGCATTCCCATTGTCTGATGAGCCTTTTTTCATTTTTCCATAAATTCTGTGCTCAGAGAACCATCCTTATCTAAATAAATTCCTAAATATTTAAACTTGCCTCCTTGCTTTACAACCATGCCTTCAATTAGACATTCCTGTGTATTTTCAGTAAGAATAGCCATGATTCCAGTTTTTTCCACTATTTATAACCAAACCAACCTTTCGACCTTCCCTCACTAGACAATCCAACACTCTCTGCATCTTTTTTGGTCCCTCGCAGATTAAAACTATATCATCAGCATAATCTAAGTCAAGAAGTTTCCCATTTTCTCCCCAAAGTATACCTGCATCCGTTTCTCTTTTAGCCCTTCTCATAACGTAATCCACGACCAATACAACCAATAGAGGAGACAGAATGCCACCCTGAATTGCACCAGACTTACCTTCAAACGGATCATTCAAACACCCATCAACCATCACTTTACAAGATGTGCCCTCATGCATGTTCATAATAACCGTAACAAACTTTTCCGGTATTCCACAATGCTTCATAAATTTTCCCATTGTCCATCTCGAAATACTATCAAAGGCCTTTTCAAAATCAATAACACAAAGACTTATAGGAGTTTTCATTTCATTAGCTTTCTGCATTAAATGCCTGACTATGAAGATCTGATCACTGCAACCCCGTCCCTTTCTAAAACCGGCCGGTTCATCCCTCAGAATACCATTAACCACTGGCTCCAACCTATTCAGCAATACTCCACCGAAAATTTTCTGGGCGACAGGTAACAAAGTGATTCCCCTCCAATTGCCACACCTACTCAGATCTCCTTTCTTTGGAACGTTAATGATCACACCATTCTTCCAACCTGACGGTATTATCCCAGCAACCCATACCTCATTGAATAATATCCTCAAGGCAAATACTATAAAGAATAATAACTTTTTCATCATTGGTGGTTGTGAATTACCTCGTATAGCCCTCTTGTTCGGTGGCATACAACATTTCACTGATTTCACCTGGTGTGGTTATGATTACCTCTCTCAGTACCTTCCGTTTCGATGCTGTACATTTTGTCAGAGTAACAAGCGCTCGTCAGGTGTTACTCTTTATCTCTCTCTTCTTCCCCTTCACCTATCCTCCACCCCATTCCCCCATCCAAAACCAGACCCAACTACAACTCGCAGTGGTTGACTAACAACTAGGCACAAAATTTACCACTCAGGTCAACAAGGACTCCTGATTTTTGGGAACGTTCCCATGTCACTCATATTCCTCAGGTCCGAGAGTAAAAAGCTGGTACCTCAATTTGTGAGAGCCCTAGCACTGCACTATTATCCATTTCAGGGACCGTGATTCATCGTTTTTCTCAAATATCTTTCAAACTAATTATTTGATCAAAATGGTACTTTGATACAGTGTACAAGACACCTCCCACTAACTTTTGGTAATATAGTGCATTGTCAAATGGTGTTAGTTAAGGCGTTTACTCTTGACTTTAAAAGGCAAAGTCGCATGAGTCAGCAGGACTAATCTACATAAACGAATGTCCACTATCCCCCATAGACAGGAAAGGGGGGCCGGAGATGGGGAGGCCAGGAAAGTGGGTTGAGGGAGAGATGAGGAGGGGAAAGGAGAGGGAGGGACAAGGTGGCGACAAAGGACGTTCGAATGCATAGGTTTGCGATGCTTGGCAACACTAAGAAGGTCAAGAGTAAACTCCTTAACTAACACCATTTGACAATGCACTATATTACCAAAAATTAGCAGGAGGTGTCTTATACACTGTGTCAAAGTATCATTTCAATCAAAAATTAGTTTGAAAGATATTTGATTGAAACGATGACTTATTGTCCCTGAAATGGATAGTAGGTCAGAGAGAATAGAGCAAGGAGTAATGAGAAGTATAAATATTAGTTTTTATGAAAAAGTGTGAAATTATCAAAACAACTTTCATCAAAAGTTCTCTCACATTTCAGAATCCTTTGTATCATCCTTATTCTTGTTCTGAATCTGAATCTTTTTTTTTTTTTTTTTTTTTTTTTTTTGCTTGCTATATTTCTAGGTATTACCAACAGCCGTCATTCGGCGAGAAATATATATATTTTCTTCACCCCTGCAGACACTGGTATTCAATTACTGCTGTCTAGAATGGTCAAAATGGTGGGTAGAGATGTGCGGGTTTAGGATATATTAGTCAGGAGCTTTACCATTCAGTTACTACTCATTCTCTGGAACAATCAAACTTACAGAAGTTGACAGAGATGTTAGCATTTGCTATCGCATGGTACACACACACACACACACACACACACACACACACACACACACACACACACACACACACACACACACATATATATATATATATATATATATATATATATATATATATATATATATATATATATATATATATATATATATATATATATATATATATTCAATATGTGATTCATATATGTCCTTTAATATCCAATAAATAATACATTTTCATATATTTTACTTGCAGGGAATTTTTTAGTTGATAAAAAGTTCGTCGTCTCGTGGGCTCGAACTACGGAAGACTAGAACTCAGGACTACAGTGATGCCTTAAACCACACAGCCATCAAGTGAGGTATACGTTGATTCCGACTAGCACCTACAAAACACTGTCAAAGTCAGGTATTAGCAATTAGAATCGATATCAACCTACCTCTACCACGTTAATCGTGAAGTACGTTTGTTGCACGTAGCCATATTATGAATGAATATTATCACATCACCATGATTTATATATATATATATATATATATATATATATATATATATATATATATATATATATATATATATATATATATATATATATTATATATATTTATTTATATATATATATATATATATATATATATATATATATATATATATATATATATATATATATATATATATATATATATATATATATATATATATATATATATATATATATATATATATATATATATATATATATATATATATATATATATATATATATATATATATATATATATATATATATATATATATATATATATATATATAATATATATATATATATTACAAATAGTTGGTTACCTATATATATATATATATATATATATATATATATATATATATATATATATATATATATATATATATATATATATATATATATATATATATATATATATATATATATATATATATATATATATATATATATATATATATATATATATATATATATATAAAATCATTGCATTCAGCAGGCCAAAACCAGTCGAGGCCAAAACCCAGAACAGCATTTTACATAACTTTATTGGGACATGTTTCGAGCAGTACTCTCACTCCTTATCAACTTGCAAATTAAAATGATAAATACATAAAAATTTTTATAATAAGATTCACAATAATACAGCAAAATTAAACGTATTCTTATAATTTTTATAGCAATTTTGCTGCATTATTGTGAATTTTATTATAAGACTGCCATCATTTCACACAAATGACAGTTTTATTAAAATTTACTCAAACGGAAATGTTTACAAACGTCATTAAGTCAGGTTTCTCAGAAAGCAATTTCCACTTTCAGATTGGGTCTGCCGTTTTCGTGAGCCATTAATGCTATTTCCCTTTTAATAGCTGGCAAGAAGACAAGAAATACGCCGGAATGTAGTATACCTTGGTTTATATTCTTTTAAATTTTCAAATTTCAAATTTTTAAGACGCTTTTTAATCCTTACATGCTATTTACGTAAACAAGGGAAAGCAAAAATTCAGAAACACTCAATGAGCACAAAAATCCAATGATTACGGATATTCACAAATCGACTGGGTAAAGAAGCGGTGCATTTTGAGTAAAAGCTTCCTTTAGTCAAAGTAGGGGGTCATTTGTCGCTCCAAACATTTTTCCTAGTGAAAGGGTTCCAATAACTGATATACATTTACTCGTTCTCCTTCTCCCCATTCTATATTTACACGCAAGAGATAAAGCTTTTATCTTCGTTGAGACAAGAACTGATTCCCTTTACCCTTCTCTTCAGTATCCTACCGAATAAATTTAACTCTGTTTTCACATGTTATTTCGTTGATATATTTTAATTATACATTGCATTGAAAATGGAAAAATGAAATATGGTGAATCATTTTAGTTCATTTGAAGGGAAAACCAAATTTACATTGTAAATTAACGCATACAACCAATAATATGGCTGCATGTTTTAACAATTTAGTGTAGGATTTCTATGATGAGCTGAAGGGTTCCAGGTACTGGAAATGTGAAGGTTATTATTATTATTATTATTATTATTATTATTATTATTATTATTATTATTATTATTATTATTATTATTATTATTATTATTATTATTATTATTATTTAAAAAGCATACCATCTTGCTTAAAAACAGACAAGGATAAACTTCCTTCTAGAGGATTTGCATCGATGAGCAATGAGACAAAGGGCCAACGGTTGTCTGCCACACCAAGAGCCTCTGGTCAGAGGTTCAAATCCCAGAGAATTGTATTATTATTATTATTATTATTATTATTATTATTATTATTATTATTATTATTATTATTATTATTATTATTATTTTTATTATTATTATTATTATTATTGCTACTGTGGTTGTTGTTTGTTGCTCTGTACAGAGTATTATTGAATTTACCAAGTAATCCCACTGTCTTCATTGTTCTTCACGTGGAGTAAGAAGGAACGTAAGAGATATAGGTCTTCTCTAGGAACTAAGATTATTTTGCAGTATTGGAATACAGATTAACTAACGTATTTTGCTGAACCGAACTGATTTTTTTTTTCATTTACTGTTAAAGTGTTTTTAAAACTAAACATGTTTAAAATTTCTCACTTTAAACGATGACAAAGTAAAAATATCATGAAATACGAGTGCGCTCTTAATTATTCTAGTATTTTAATGATGCAGAAAATACCTTTAATAAAACATAGAGATAAATAGTTGGTTGATGTCAGGGTAATAAAATGCAGCATAAATGCTAAAACAGAATAATGAACTTTCTAGTATATATTATTTGAATTACATTTTTTCCCGTAAAAATTACGAGCTTTAATTAAGCTTCTTTAATTTTATTTTTTTTTTAGTAACAAAATGGAATATATTTTAGATCTACATTCATTGTCTTCGGCTAAAAAACATGTAAGTACGACAGTTGATTTTATCCTCTTTATGATATGCAACTTTACGACATTGTTTTTTCTTTTCCTCTGAAAGTTAAATTGAAAATAAGTTTATTTCATTTGCCTGATTATACGGAAATGCTTTTCTAAGACAAAGCTGCACCTAATGCGTGCTCCTTGCACCAGGTGTAGAATACATGCACAGTCACAAGTTCCTTGATTATGAAAGATCATTGGTGTTTAACCATTAAAAATCGTAATATGCTAAATTAAACAGATAAGAAAAAAATACAAGTACTTAAAGCTATTTATGTGAGAAAACAAATGCGAGGTATAAGAATAATGCCGTTTTATTATAATTACTGATGTATTAAAAACGACTATAACGTAAGCCGCCGGGGTATCCATATCTCTTCTTCGTGTAACAACAATAATCTAAGGGAATAAACTGCTCTTTTGTATTCATCGCCGTCCAGCCAAACCCAACCAACTTCACCACTGGTTTCCAGGGTGAGATCCTCTCTTACATAGCCACTGTTTTTAAAGGCTTGATTTTAGAAATACTTTCAGCTACGGCGTTGCTCCGTCATAATGAGTTTCGAATGAATAGAATGATTTTCAAAACCATTTCCCTCATTAGCCTTGTTTCGATGCCGTTCCGATGATAGCAGTGTTGACAACAATGAAGAGCTTCTAATAACAGTACTAATGGCATCACACACTGTGACGCTGAGCTTCTGGCGCTCCCCAGGAGCAAAGGGCTTAATTGGTATACAGTAGATCAGGAGTCCTTGCCTTGGAACCGAGAACGTAAAGACTTCAAAGGGAAGTGGAAGAGGCAGACCATCTCCCGGAAGCCAACCTACACCAGGAGTATTATCAGCAGCAGAATCAGTCATCTGTGAGTAAAGGAATGGTTTCCTTCGATCACCCTTGAAAAAAAAAAAAAAATGGAAAAGTATTTTTTTTACTATAAACGGTCTTATAACTTACTAGCGCGATAATTTACAGCCATAATACACACACACACACGAACACACACGCACGCACACACACACACACATATATATATATATATATATATATATATATATATATATATATATATATATATATATATATATATATATATATATATATATATATATATATATATATATATATATATATATATATATATATATATATATATATATATATATATATATATATATGTATATATATATATATATATATATATATATATATATATATATATATATATATATATATATATATATATATATATATATATATATATATATATATATATATATATATATATATATATATATATATATATATATATATATATATATATATATATATATATATATATGTATATATGTATATATATATATATATATATATATATATATATATATATATATATATATATATATATATATATATATATATATATATATATATATATATATATATATATATATATATATATATATATATATATATATATATATATATATATATATATATATATATATATATATATATATATATATATATATATATATATATATATATATATATATATATATATATATATATATATATATATATATATATATATATATATATATATATATATATATATATATATATATATATATATATATATATATATATATATATATATATATATATATATATACTATATAATTATATCCCTATATATACATATATGTAAACAACTAAAATCATGGTGTGCATTGTTCTCTAAGCCTACATACAATCAAGCACAGTGTGTTTGATCGAGCACAGGTCTGGGTTGTATTACTCTTTTTCGTATTTCTTTTTTCATTAGTGAAGTCTCGTTGATGGGAACAACGATTTCCAACTGGATTTATCGAGTGAAAAAGGATTATACGGTGAAATACATAGTGATACTTTTGAAAAGGACTTTTCTGAAATGGAAAAGACTAAAATATGAATTTTCTCATTTCTTTTATTCTTTAAAAACTTTATTTTTTTTAGTTTGTATAGAATTGTATTCCCTTATGAAAATTCCCTATAAAAAATATTTATTGTTCATTTTCATGTGAACTAATTTGTAATACATACAAGACCATTACAACAGTAATTTTTTAAACCAGATAACAAATGTATCTGAATTAACTGAAGTTCTTTATTTTAATACATTATATGCACATGCAAAAAACAACGTTATATGATAGAATTATATGTAATACCAATACGCAGGAATGAAAATTGTAATATGTCACCCTTTTCAGTTATCAGTGAAATTCATTAAATTAGGAAGCGCTGAAACTTTTGAAAAACCGTTTGCACAAGAAAAACAGTGGAACATTATACACACACACACACACACACACACACACACACACACACACACACACACACACACACACACACACACACACACACACACACACATATATATATATATATATATATATATATATATATATATATATATATATATATATATATATATATATATATATATATATATATATATATATATATATATATATATATATATATATATATATATATATATATATATATATATATATATATATATATATATATATATATATATATATATATATATATATATATATATATATATATATATATATATATATATATATATATATATATATATATATATATATATATATATATATATATATATATATATATATATATATATATATATATATATATATATATATATATATATATATATATATATATATATAGTGTATGTGTGTTTGTTTGTGATTACCTGGGGAAGAATGGGGAACTTACCACGTGAACTCGATTTTGACTGCAGGTGTAGACTCGGGTAATCAACATTCAGAATAAGACTAAGCTTAAGACTTTACTTCAGTTTGGAAGTTTAGATAAACACTTGAAGTTCACAAAAATCATTTCTGTTCATATTAACAAATTAGATCAGAAGAATAGGAAATTTGCAAAACCAGATTTATGTTGAATAACTAACTGGATGAGAGGCAGTGGTTGAAACCACGGCCCAAGCACAGGGGTGAACAGATGATTCCACAGTTAGCAACTCCGTCTGCAACGAGAATGCATCAGTTACTCACACAGTTTTAAGTAGTGAATTCTGGAATCGAGGGGGGGTTGCACATAGGTTCTAAAGCAATTCGATTCTAGGCACTGAAATAAAAGTGAACTGGAATAATTTACCCACTGCACTAAACAAATCAGGTCTTGTGAATATATCACACTTTAGAAAGGAAAATAAATTCAGTAGGAGAATAATAGGGTCGTGACTGATTCAAAACCTCACTTTGGGTGCATAATCTTTCTGTAGGAGACAGGAGCCTCGTCTTCAGCGCCAGCAGGGAGGGCATGAAGTGAGGGGCTTTACCACAAAGGAAGACTTGGACTCAAAACAGCCACATGGGGCGAATGAGGCAAGGAACAGGTGTCTGGAGTCCAGAGCTGGGCATTTCTGAAGAGTGCCACCCAGGCATTGTCTTTTAAAACCTTGGAAGATTACAATTTCACTCTTCCTAGGTGGCAGTGCTTGCGTCTCGTGGTTTGTTTTTTATGCTTCCATGCTTTCATGGTGTGCTATGCAATGTGCCCAGGCCACATTGTGATATTTCTTGTTAGGGCCCAAGCACTTTCTCTTTTGGAACTAATCCCCCTTGCCAGCTCATCTATGCCTCTGGCAGGGATTTGGTGTCTTGGAAGGCAGTACCTGAAAGAGAGGCTTGAGCAGTCACTAGATCAAAGAGGAGAATTAAAGGATTTTTTAAGGGGTGAGGAAGGAGAGATTCTTTTAGGAAAGGGGTGATGTTTTCCCATAGCCTGTCTCTGTTACGAAGCGGTGTTGCTCATGCGCCTACTTATATGTTAACAGAATAACGTAAATTTTATTAGTACGGCGCATTATTGTATTTCATGAGGGAGATTATTGTATTTCATGAGGAGATATATTATATTCTATATATATATATATATATATATATATATATATATATATATATATATATATATATATATATATATATATATATATATATATATATATATATATATATATATATATATATAGTGTGTGTGTGTGTGCTAACATACTCATGGGCCTTCAGCCTGCATTTGCCTCTTAAAGGATAAAGGGCTGTGGAGTATGATAATAAAAATGTGATTTGTTTGTGTAACTATCTTCAGCACAAAGGTAAAGTATAAGAGAGAAAATCTCAAGTGAAAGAGATGGCGACAATTGAAAGAAAAGGATGTTCAGCAACAAGAAACTGAACAGGGAAATGAAAAACGTAGTAAAATAAACAGTAATTGTCATTCATAATGTTTATCGACTGCTTAAGTGCTGTTCACTGAGAGTCTGCGAGTGCTGAAGTGCCAAAATGGGAGTAAAGAGCTAGGGTACAGTCAGGTGGTCCGTTGACACATCTTCAACCATATCTTTTGCATTTTATGAAGTTAGTCTTCATTCCATTTTTAACGAGTTTTAAAATCGACTACAAGTGCCATTTTTTCTGGAGTGCAAATAATTTCACTGGTTTCTTCACAGGCAATTTTTCAAGTTTTCAGATGTCTTTATAGATGGTGGGAGTATCAACAGAAAGAAGTAAACAATGCACCGAAGTTGCTTCGGTGCAATCGAGTTTTCTGTACAGCCGCTACAGAGTATAATCAAGGCCACCGAAAATAGATCTATCTTTCGGTGGTCTCGGTATAATGCTTTATGAGCCGCGGCCCATGAATCTTTAACCAGGGCCCGGTGGTAGCCTACACTATATCGTTGCCAGAAGCACGATTATGGCTAACTTTAGCCTTAAATAAAATAAAAACTATTGAGGCTAGAGGGCTGCAATTTGGTATGTTTGATAATTGGAGGGTGGATGATCAACATACCAATTTGCAGTCTTCTAGCATCAGTAGTTTTTAAGATCTAAGGGCGGACAGAAAAAAGTGCGGACAGTAAAAAGTGCGGACGGACAGACAAAGAAGGTACAATAGTTTTCTTATAAGGAAAACTAAAAATGTCAAGAAGTTAGAGATGGCGGGAGAGGCTTTGGGCGAGCAAGGAGTAAGTGAAGGCGAATGCAAAAGAGTTGGTGTCTCTTAACAAGTTACTGACTCGGATTTTAGGCGGATCCTTGTTTTTGCCGTGATACTTGCTGAGTTTGTTGTATAGCTTGAAGACTTGATAATAACTGGCGTGATGATTATTTGAAAGGACTTATTGAACGTGAGGTTTTTATGACGTAAGGACGGAAAAGTAGGCCCTTCTTCTGAAACATGAATCCATAATAGCTAAAATTAAATTGTTTTATACTAGTATGTAGCCCAGAAACATTAACATCTAGATAAAAGCAAATCTTTTTTTTTTTTTTTTAAATGTAGTAACACATGACCACAGAAATAATATATTTATCAGTTATAATGTAAGTAACCTTCTGTGACGCACTGAAGTCTATCTGTTTTATTGCTACATTCAATAGCTGATAAAAACAGGCTAGAAAAAAAAAGCAAATGTCAGATTCTTTAGGAACGCCAGAGAAATAGAATCTTTTAGCTTCCTGTTGACAGAACTATAAAGATAACGTAAAGTCTTAATTTATCAAGTACGGCTGTAAAGAAATTTCGCGAGGCGGGATTACCTGTTTACTATCGTTTATCCTAAGTCTGGAAAATGGAAAACTGCAAATCCTTGGATCAGACACCAAGAGAGACGCATAGTGCCATTCAAGCGACTTGTTCAAGAAGATAATGTTTCACTAAGTTTATTACTGGTTGTTTATCATTTTCTTATTCTAATGAAATAATTGTACCAAAATAAGTTTTTCTAAACGAGGATTGATTTGAAATGTATTTCTGCTGATAGCAGTGGGAAGACATCACCACATCCGTTTTATATTTATATTTGAATATGTTTGAGTAAAGACTATGCTCAGAACTCTCTGGTCAATTAAACTAATGAGGATGATCCCTCCTTGTAAAGGGTATTCCCCTGGTTTACCTTTCTCTCTCTCTCTCTCTCTCTCTCTCTCTCTCTCTCTCTCTCTCTCTCTCTCTCTCTCTCTCTCTCTCTCTCTCTCCGTTATGTTTCTGGATTTCTCGGT
>NC_089787.1:4789775-4830795 GCF_040412425.1 Macrobrachium rosenbergii
TTCCTATATACTTTAAAACAAAAATTGGTGTTATTTCTAATAACAAAGACATCCAGAAATGGAATACAATTATTTTCTTCATTACGGTTCTTTACATAATGAAGATCTCGTTTGTTTCTCAGTTATTTCTATTAATAAAATAAAATTTCCTTACATTGTTTTAAGAACGAAATCAACCTGAAAAATTAACTGGAAATAATATTTCGAAAACAGGCGTAGGCATATAAAATATATAAAAAATATATATGATTTTAATCCTATTTGATATTATTTTTTTTATTAAATTTTCATGCTAATAAATTAATAAGCAAGAATAAGTCGTCGTAATCTTTGATTGCAGGATTCACATTAAATCTTAATATTTTATTTCCACCTTTCCTAGTTTTCATTTGGCCATATCCATCTCTTATTCCAAGAAATGACTTTCAATAGAAACGAACCCTAAAAGCTATTCCATAATCTAAAAGGATAATTTTTTCTTCCATTATTCGAATCTTCTATGGACAATGAAGAAACGCAGGATAAATATAGCCATCGGGCAAGTAGGTTTCATGATGGAATTGTGGAGGAGGAAATATTTTAGCGGCTCCACAAAATCGTGAAATGGTGTTCCCAATAAAGTCGTGACTTTGGTGTCAGGAGGAAAAATATTGTGGATATCACATCACAGAGCGCACTGAAGCCCATGAATTTTCTTGTTCAACTCTGTCCTGAATAGAGTCACTGAAAATAGTGGAAACAAAATTTAGATTGGTTCTCTTTATATGGCATTCTGTTGCCTTGCCTTCTGAATGGTTTTGTAAGCCTTTTCAAAATGACACAGGATTCTCTCAAGGTTTTTGGACCCTATGTTATTCAGGTTTTCTTACTTTCTTTAAGTATATAATCTTATTGCATTATATATTCTTTTAAATTCTCTCTCATATATATGATCATTATCGCACAAATACGCTACCTCAGGAATAGCTCAGTGGTAGCGTCGACAAATGCGTGTCCTGTGTCGTGGGATCGAGACTCAGTGCATTTATCACTTATAAATTCCCTTCGGTATATATATATATATATATTTGTATATATCGTATATATATATAAAAAAAATATATATATATATATATATATATATATATATATATATATATATATATATGTGTATATATGTGTGTGTATGTATATATGTATATATATACACAGCAGGTGGAGGCTTCTCAAAACCAAACAGTACAATGGTGAGCAGAAATATAACACTGATGTAAAAGGACAAGATGTTTTTGTATTTATTTTCATTCACCGTGCAGCATTTATTCTACAGGTCATGACTTGTACGTTTAATTACCACAAAATCTTCAACAGGAAAATGATGAAAACATAATTGATGAATTATAAGTATGAAATTGTGAGCTTCACGAATTGAGATACGTGTTATATATGCATATATAGCAGGCAGGTTGGTTGCAGTTATCGGGTCTGCTAGTAGACTGAATTTTGATTGGCCGTGGGCTGATGGTGACGAAATCGGCCCTGACAGCTTTGTCGGTTATCGTTACGATCTTGTGAAGATCACAAAGCCTACGGGATCGATTTCGTCATCATCAACCTGCGACTAATCAAAATTAAGTCCACTAGCCGACTCGCCGAATGTACACCACCTGCTTGCTTTTTATGCATGTTTAACATGTATCTCAGTTCATTAGCTTTTCGTAATTCTCGGTAGATGGGCGCCAGAGCGCATGTCGATACGTTAGAGTAAATAAAACTAAATCAACAGAAAATCTTTACATGACCTTTAGAATACTCGATACACCAGCTACATACTGATGAGAGGAAGATTGTAAGATGAATAGAGAAGGCTATGCAAATTCCAATCGTATAAATAGACATTATTTTCAATAATAATAATAATAATAATAATAATAATAATAATAATAATAATAATAATAATAATAATAATAATAATAATAATTTTACTGGCTTATAATCAAGTGTTCAAGTATGAGGTGGCCAGCCCCAAGACTTTTTCTTGGCCGCAGTAGTGACTGGTGCCGATTAACATCTGGTCAGGATGGTGTGGGGATGGCCTGGCACGGTCCACAGACAAAGCAAGCACGAGCCAAGCGCTGCTCTCTGATTGCACCTTACAAAGGTGAGCTGTGGGTTGTGACTGATGAATGCCCTGGTCAATAATACTATTGTGATTCCTAATGGGATCCGTTGTGATGTATCTAACGTTTAATCATTTTTACTCTCTTCCTCTCTTCTCCCCTTTGTTAATAATGTGTTGACCTGACACAATGATATGATGAATGTGACAATGGAAAAAACCTCTCATGTACTGAGTTGTAGACGAGATCGAATTTTCAATAAATCAGACGCATTGTCGATCGAACGTTTCATGAGAATTGCTCTTTACAAATAAAGGAGGCAGATTTGGGTTATCGTCATAACCAGAATTTCTCAAAATTACGACAAATAAGACAAATCTATAAGTTCTACATGCCGTACCATACTACATTTTACAGCATCATTAATATTCAAGATATCGAGAACAATGTCTCTGAGCACTGATTCGAGTATAATTTCCTATTGGATTCACAAAGATTTGTCTTTTATATAAAATAATGACAGATATCGAAGGCAATTGGGTTTGTGGGCAATGAAGCATGAAAGAATGGTTGTTGTTGTTCATATGAGAAGGTGCTGCTGACAGATGAACTCTATTTCCTTTTTTTATCTTTAATTTAATTTCAGCCAATATTCCTTTAAACACAACCATCCTCTAACAAGTCTAGTTAGTTACAGTACATTTACAGTTCACTTTTGAATTGAAATTGAATCCCATAAAAAACGACCTAGAATCTTTCCGGTTACTGTCCCAGAGCAAAGAGATCTCTTTTTGTATCCTAACCAGGGTATGTTTGGAAGCCTGACGAAAGTTTAATGAAAATGTTCGATGAAGAACGAGAGTTCGGAAACCGCGAACCTTCGTCAAAGCTGAGAAGTATCCTGACACCTCCCTCCTACCGAAAAGGACCGACAGCCTGATTCGAAGCCTTCCACGAATCCAGTCATTAATGCGCAGACAAGTGAGTGAACCTAAGACCTGACTAACAAACACCTAAACAAGCAAACCAAGCCATAAACACAACCACCCTGTAGGAGGGTAAATATGCAAGTAGAGGAACAGGGAACTGACTGCTGTAGTTAAAACGAATATTTGCTTCATCATATAAAAGTAAACCCTTTATTGATTAATAAGTGTTATGTAGAACATTCGATAATGTCAGTTCCTTGGTGAATGCTATTCGTGGTAATATTTGTACTACCAAAACTCTTAAAAAAAAATTTAACATGTGATTCCCAGAGTGATAATGAAGTCCATTATCTGAACAGCTGAATGAAGATTGGTTATCATGACCTTCAGTGCGGATATCGAAGCTTCCTTCATGATTATGGCGAAGCTTAATTGGTATGCTGCAGTAAACAACCGGCCATTGCTGTATCTAATGACCGGATAATTACCGACCAAAGTTTAGATGCTTCTGTCCGTACCCAGAACAAAATGAAGCGGCGAGGTTTGTAACTAAAGCAAACAAGCTGACCTTTAGCGATCCCGATGGTAGAGCAAATATGATGAATGAAAATTTTTATTTGCAGCAACTGTTGGAAGCAAAAATTCTTATATCTGAGTCGCAGGTTCATTTGATTTTATTTCACATCAGAAGATTATTCCCTGACAGAGATAAGACTTAAATGATTGTCCATTAAGGTGGATTTGCAACTCAGGGAACTGAAAAGGATGAAATTCACATTAAAGCATCCGACTCATATTTTGTGAATCTTATTATATATATTTTTTTTTTCGTGGTAGGATTCCAGTTGGTCAGAGTATCAACGTCCGGCTGGAGCCATCGAAGGGAAATAGGCTTATTCGACGATGGGCATCACGAATGTTAGGGTGACGTTTTTACTCTGAAATTAATCGGATTTAGTCCTCACTTCTTTTATTAGTCTTCCATTTATCAGTTTCATTTTCATAAGCATTTACTGGAAAACTGAGATCTCAAAATGAAAATCTTCGTTTTTTGTATAAGTTGTAGTTCACAAAGAAAGGTAAAAGTTTTGTCTTTTAATAAAATACGACCTCTAAAAGAAAAGAATGTCGTTTGCATTGAATGGAACTGCACAGATTTGATTTGGCTCATTTCACACGCACACACACACTTTACATTTCACCAATATTCCTTAATAACACAACCATCTTCTAGCAAGTCTAGTTATATATTTATAGAGTTCACTTTTTATGTGTGACATATGAATCCCATCAAAACGATATAATCTTTCCCATTATTATATGTCCCAGAGCAAAGAGTCTCTTTTGTATCCTAACTGGTTGTTTGGATATATAAATATAATATATATATCGATATATAATATATATATTATGATATATATATACCTTTATATATATATATATATATATATAATGCCTATATATATAAGGACTTTGATTGAAGGCCTATTGGCGTTGGCGAGCCTCGATCGGCTGCCCTGCCTGACATCGCTTTAGACCCAGGTAGCGAATATGTACATGTATCGTACCAAATCCGCCGCTCCCAACCTCCCAGCAGCGAGGAGAACTAACAGTTAGGTCGACATTTCATACATGTGAGGTGTCTGTTATGTTTTTAGAAGATGTTGATGGCACGGTGTGTATTAGTATAAAAAATTACAAGCAAACGTATCCATTGAACATATATAATCCCAGGATAAACACGGATATTGCTTAAATATGACCGGTCGGCTGCGGATTTGAACCTATTAACAGACCTCTATGAATCGTCATGATGTGATAAATAGACCGACCGATATGATTTATATATATATATATATATATATATATATATATATATATATATATATATATATATATATATATATATATATATATATATAAATCAATCAGTCAGAGTCGATAACAATGAAATAAAATCATGTACCCAAACAGTGAACTATATAGGTTATCAGTAGACTTCAATGCAAGTTAGGAAATTTTAACAGTGATATATCTTCCCATAACCAATATTCTACAAAAATTTATATTTGTTAGTCGACAAAAGAACGTATAAATTCAGACGATACCGTTTTCCGGCAATTATTCTCTTCTTCTCAAACAGTTCATTAATTAATGACCCCTTTTGGGGTTGGGCTAAAGCAAATTTCGCCTAATGTGGTACATTTCAAGCCCTGCTAATAGGGTGTTTGCAGCGTCCCCTTTGCCCCTAGTTTGCACCATATTTTAGCATTTTGCTTTACCGCCAATCCCGCTTCATTTCTCCAGTGTTGCAGTTTAAAAACTGCAGCCCTCACTTTTCTCTTTCTTAAGAGCTGAATGTCCGAAAGTGCTCCAGTGCTTGCCTTGACAATATAAATTTCATAAATATAACCCATTTAATCAAATAATAGTAATTTTAACAGAGACCTGAAAAAGATGTGTATATACTGTTGTCAGTGAGGCATGACGCTGTCCCTGGCAAAAGAAACACCGAAATTCCTAACATAGGTCGGTCGAACCGAAGAAGTTTCATGTGAGAGACGAGGTCGTAACCAACAATGCGACAGAGGTTACAAAGATGCAGTACCTGAGACGTTACCCGGCAAGGAAGCACATTTTGCATACAGGTGAATGTTAGCCTACCTGTCACCCTCTGGTAAGCAAGTTGTACAATTGCCCAGCTAACCCTTTTCACAGTCAAATGGAAAACGCTTCTTAAAGGCTTAGGAGATAAAGATAAATATTTGACGAAACTTTTCATCAACAAAAAACTAATGAGGAAAATCAACAAACGTGGATCCTCTTGGAATTGCAGATTTCAGGTAATATCTGGAAAGAGTTTGATGAAACCGAGTCGAGATTATAGCTGGGAAGGATTAGTTAATTCAATAAAGCTCAGAAAAATTTAAAACAAACACTCGGAGTACACAGGTTAAAGATGTGAGATCATTGTAGATAAGTGAGTTGACAGACTTAGCAGAATTTAGGTTAGCGTTATAGATGTTGTATAATCGGCTCCCGTTTGCTGAGGCAGGGATCACTCCCGTCTTTCCATTGACCAATCCAGTCACCTATGAATGGGCACCAGCAGGTACAGAAGTCAGAAGATAAGGTAGGGGACTAGCAACCCCACCCTTTAAGACTTACTGAGAAACTGGAGGGCTGTACCATAAATCACCTGAAAGAAATATATATCTGAATTCCATTTGGAGAAAAATCCAAAATTTTTATTCAATACTATCTGTTTGTTTTACCTAGTCACTATAATGTTAATAGATATTCATTTATATTTCTTTGTTTTCGGAAGTATATTACATCTATAATTACCTTACTAAAGGGTTCTACAAATTTTGTACTTTCTGAATGGTTTCATTTTATTTATATAGCTATATATATATATACACACTCTATATATATACATATATATATATATAAAAAATATTATAATATATCTATACAGTATATATATATATATATATATATATATAATTGTTTATCATATATATATATATATATTCAAATATTCAGCATTTATATATATATATATCGATGCTTCCTATATAATATTCCTATAGATAATATATATGTTGCATATATTCTATATATATATATATATATATCAGCCATACGTTGTATCCCTATATATATATATATATATATATATATCACTTGATAACTATATATATAATTCTCCATATATATAACTATATTCTATATATACTATATCTTCAGCAACATATGACTATATATCTCTTCATATATATATATAACCTCGTATTCTATATATATATCTCTTATATACTAACATATAAACTTCAAAGGAACAGTATGTTTGTTCTTTTTGTAAATCAGTATCTTCATTGCATAGAAATACTCCTGGTCGTTAACAACTTGGAAACAGGTTGTTTTTTCAAACCTAACAATTTTAAATTTTTGTGGTCACTATTAACAAGGAACAAATGGTACACCACCAACTATTCTTACCCAGTTAAACATGGACACCTTCAACAAAGAAACGTCATAAATTCAATACAAGTGATTTCATTTTTACATGCAAACAGTTCAGTCACGTTTCATGTTTTGTAAGCATTGTCGTTCAAATTTTAACCTGGGATGACGTCATTTTCAAGCCTTATAACAAATTCTTTAATTGTCCTCTTACATGAATTGCTTTAATAGTTCATGATAATTGTTTCATGTTACTGTTTAAAATTTGTTTCAATAAAATCAACATTGAAAACCTCCAGTATCGATAATTTCTTAAACATAGTGTTTTAATCACATATTAGTAGTAACATTTTGAGATCTGAGAGAAAGTATATTTAGTTGGTGAGGGCATGACTGTCCCCAAAAAGTGTGTTTTGTAACATGGTCGGCTCAACATGCAAGATTTACAGTGTTTTGTCGTAACCAACATTCTTACAAATGAGAAGTTAATTTACAAGTAAAGTCATTATTGCTTAAATCTTAGCATTGTTAGTTTTTCTTTTACAATCTGTGACATATTTTCCCATTTTTGTATTTTGATGTCCATTTGTTTACCAGCATTTTAAACGAGGTAATTTAACATTTGCATAAATTTTCATATCAACATTTATTTGTCTTCTCTTTTAAATTTACGCATGTTTAAATTTTGCAGATTAATTTAATTCTGATAAAGTTTTTTGTGAAAGTTTTGTTTCATATTAGACAAGAATTAATTAAGTCAATTTTATTTTTACAAAATCATTCAAATTGAATATTATAAACTTAATTAAAGAAATCACTTTCTTTGAGTTTTACATGACTTAGAAAATTTATTTAGCATTTATTTTTGTAATCATCACGTTTGTTGCATAAGGTGTATTTTTGTCTTTATTTGAAAGTCAGTTTGACCAGCAGTTAGAGAATTTGAACAATAATTGTCCTAGAATACGTTTTGGTTTAAATTGGAATACTTCACTGCATCACCTGATAGACTTAGTTTGAATTTTTCGTTTGATAAATAAATTTTTTCTTAATCACTGTTTCTTTTAGAATTGTAATAATTATGGATGAGCGTCCAGGTATAAAAATATTTTGAATCTTGAAACCGGTTAGTTTCGGACCAGTCAACATAATCACACAATATATATAAAATATACAAACATATAGATAATCATATATATATAATATATATATATATATATATATATTTTTATATTTATATATAACATACCATATATATATATATATAATATATATATATTTATATATATTATTGAGTATTATATATATATATTTATATATATATATATATATAAAGTGAATGTTATATGCTTGTACACTATCAAATCGAACCACCTGACAGAACCAAACAAAATTTGCCCCTATTAACCCAGGAAGGTTATAAAGAAAAAACAAACAGATAAATTTAATAAAATTTTCGTTTTTACCAATTTCTTCAGGTTTTTTTTTCAGGTTTTATGGATTAAAGGTAATTTGTCACCAGTGCATTTCTTCAATTGTCAACAAATGATTAACCTGCAACAGTAAATCCCTTATAAACAAAATTTTAATCAGAATTTACATGGATTTTGAGCATAGTTTATGATAATCATTAATATAACTGTTAATTACCTTAATAAAATCAACACTGAAAACCTATATCGATAATTTCTGTAAGTAGAGATCCACTTTCTGTAGTAACAGAAGCCGAGATAGCATTCCCCATCAGCTCATTTATAGGGGCTCCTGACAAAGCTCAACATGCAAGATATAATGTTTCATTTTTTATTTGTCCAAATGCGAATTTCCTTATTACTTGTATTAGCTTTAAAGTGTGACATATACCTCAGTGCTTGATTGTATTACTAAATTAAATATTTTTGGCTTCCACAAACCACCATTTGTCTTCCTCAAGCAATAAAGCAATGAACCAAAACCATCAGGTTTAAAGACTTTCTCCCTAAATAGATACACATGTCATAAGCTCTTCGTTGGACAAGTCGGTAGAGCCTCTGGATCATCACCAGGCGTAGTTCATTCTAAAGTCAATTTGAAGAGTTAGAGAATTTATTTCTGGTGATTTTGAAAACACATCTCTACTATAATATGGTTCGGATTCGTTATAATATGTCAGGTCCCGTTGCTATAACGATGGATCTAGCCATATAAAAAAAGTAAATATACCTTCAACTAAACAGAAATGTTAAAAAAGCAACTCATTGGTATGGTAAAATTATAAAAAATAAGTAACATTTTGTTTTCCTAATGATTTTCCACTTGTTAGTTTTGCTAGTTTAACTCATTGTGCAAGATGTACACTGACAGCATTTTTCACATTGAGCAATTTTTTCACTCAGATGCTTGAATAATCCTCATTAATTCCATCGTTTCTTCTTCGTAAATCAGCACCTATTGGAATTCATTATAGCGACTACACAAGCATCACAGATGGTGTATTTCATTATAAAGTCAGTTTAATGAGATTATTTTTGGAAATAATAATAGTCGGACGTTTTGGCAACAACACTTCCCTACCCCCTCAGGATGGGTATTCGTTATAATCTTTGGCTGTCAGTCCACCCACCCCCTTGTTTTCCTGGATTTAACGTCCGTATGAAAAAATAAAACTGGCCTTCGGACTGTCAACAAACACAAATAGAAAAAGTCATTCAAACATTTAGATAATGCACACTATAAAAATAAGTCTAATTTTTATCTCAACTATTTGATCTAATGATCACATTTACAAAAGGTTTATATTTTAGTACGGTATATCAGCAGGATTCAAGGGGTAGCCTTTGCGAATTCTTGCAATTTGCTGAAGACAGATCCTTGAATGATACTCCTCTGAGACTGTGCAGTGTTTCATGTGTGATAAAATGAAGAGGTGTGCAAGGGACAGTGACTCTTGAGAATTCCACACAAACACAAGACACAGACACAACTGAGAAATCAGAGTTGGGAGAAACACAGACCAAAGGGACTTAAGGTGTTTGTTTAATCTGAAATGAAAGTTGGTTCTCTTCATAAATGGGAGGTAAGTCCGAGATCCATCTTTTCAGAGAGATCTTCCCCTCACCCTTTTTACTTTCTAAGTCTAAAAGAATAAAAGTGGGGTCTTCCATTCTTTTTCAATCTCCTCCAAAAGGGGTGGGGTTGGGAGAGAGAGAGAGAGAGTTTATCTTCCCCCTTATTCAGGGTCCCTTGGGAGAAAAACCGAGGGAGACAGAGGATTTCCAGGCAGTGTGTGTGTGTGGTCGTTATTCATATATATATATATATATATATATATATATATATATATATATATATATATATATATATATATATATATATATATATATATATATATATATATATATATATATATATATATATATATATATATATATATATATTAGGGGAAGATAGGTAAGTAGCAGTCGAGTTTGTTAAAGCAGAAAGATCACGATATGTAAAAATTAAGCTAAATATATTAACTTATAGGTATATGTCAATCCTTATCAGCGCTATTTCAGATAAAAAAATATGTATTCCGTTAAATGTTGTTTCCCTGACATTGAGTCCTGGCTTCTGTTGCTTGTCTTCACAATTCCGTCTTCGCCTGACATGCGTCTCCAGAATAAAAAAATAAATTATAATAATCCTGAAACTATGTCAGATATCTGAATATATTGAAACGAGACTAGATGTTGAATTCAACTACAAACCCAGGATCCCGAGAACACATATCATCTTATGGCACTAGACAGAGAGTTATATTTTGTTAACAAGAAATCCCCTGCCAACGATGAAGAGAATATCAATGCATCATGGCTTAGATAATTTTCAGCAAAGAAATTGAAATTCAGTTTCCCATTTTGGTATCAAAGACAATTTGATTTTCATGAACTTTGTTCGCAATGTCTTTCTTTTTTCTTCAGCAACGTTTTTCATAATCTGGAAAATTATTTCAATGTATAATTTTCGGCAAGTTCTCATATTTTTTTATCCGGAAGAGGATACGCGTAATGAGGTTACGTAATTGATACTGTTGGTAATTTTGCTAAATCTTATTTCTCTACTATATTTTTGACCTCTTACCAATAGGATATGCTTTAAGTTTTGACTTTGTTGGTGTTTGTTAATCAGTTTGTCTGATAATTAGCTAGTTCCTCAAAATAATGTCTTGATTTGTTAAATTATTTCGCCAAAAGTGGGCCTCGTAGCTTAAACAAATGTGGATAGGAGAACTATTTTTATTTCCATTTGGCGGCGGAGGGTTGGGGGGCGAGTGTCTAGTCGATTCCATGAACTTTGCAATGCTTTCATGCGTTTCTGTGTCTTAAGCCGTAGCTAATTTTTATCAGCTATTTCCTTATATTCATTTCTCTATGAAACAGAAACCCTCTTCTAACAAGCACGTTTATTTCCACCTTTTACTGTCTCCTCCACATTTAAAAATAGCCTGACTTTGTTCTCTTTAGATTCAACCAGATGAAGATCACATATACTTTCAGACCGTTGTCGCCTTTAATTTAATGGACTTTCTCTTTCCTCGCTGAGAGAGAGAGAGAGAGAGAGAGAGAGAGAGAGAGAGAGAGAGAGAGAGAGAGAGAGAAGTCACAGTTAAAATATGGTCCACTGATCCTACCATTTACCATCACTGGTCATTGTTATTAATTTTATATAAACGTCGTGAATAATACCACTGAATTATTTTATATGAAGGTTCTCCAATACTATAAACACATTTTTAATCAAACTGGTGCTGGATGAACATGAAGGAAGGGTCATCTACTTAATGCCTTGTATCTTGTCACACACACACACACAAAAATTATATTGTGTTTTCCGTCAGTGGAAGGTAAGCAGGTATGGAAAAATAGGAAATGAAGATAAATAATATCAATAAACCGGAGGAGAAAAAAGACTGAAGAAAACGGAGTATAATAAGTTGATGGTGGAAAACTTTGTCCAATAGCAGGCTGGTATTATTTCATTATTTTCTGGATTCTTTTATATGCACTACTGGCGCCACTGGCTTTTGGATAATTGATGGTGTTATCGAGCTGACAACTGATGAATATTTTCTTTAACGAGAAGTGATTTATTATTCTTCCAAAGTTCTAGAACGAAGAAAATCCCAGAGAACATTAGGACATTGCACCTTTGACCAAATTGTTTTTGCTTTAACTTTCAGCGATAAAGAAGACGGGAAAAAGATAACACACGAAAGTGTTTCTCTTTTTCGTACCATCCTTCTCCTTCTTTCAACACTCGGAAGGAGAAATGCTTCTTACTTCTATTCCTCTTATTCTTTCCTTCCAATTCTGTCCAGTCTTAGTTATTTTTCGTTTACGTCTGATATGATATATAAATTAAAGGAGGAAACAGAAAATAACGTCTTCTTATCATTCTTGCCTGTAAGATTTTCTAGAATTACATTCCTTTATATGTTCTGTTCTTTTTTTCTCTCTTTTAAGGGGATAGACTCTACGTCATAAGACGAATTTCAATTAAAAGATCGGGCGCTAAACCATAAGAAAATCTCGTCGTGTTTACGCTGGTGCCTCTACTCTTTATCTATTCATTTATTATTTTTATCATCAATATCAGACAATGTAAAAATTTAATATTATAAATGGGATGAGACCAAAATGGCTTTTACCTATTCGTGAACTATTTTTTATTTTTTACTTACAAATATGTTACTGTACATTTATCCTTTTATTTTTTTCCAGGGTAATTAATTAATTCCTTGTGAAAGGAATAGGTAAATAGGAAAAACGAAAAATTCTCCCTTCCATTCTTGATTGTGAGGCATTTGCATAAAATTATTATTGTGCACTTCTCCATTTTAATACTTTCATTGTCTGCTTTCGATTCAGGTTTTATAATTCATAAGAAAAAAATAAGAATCTATTTCTCTGGAAAAATAAAGTTAAATCCTTCATAAAAATCTACCTAGCGTTCAGTTGTACAGTGAGAATTTTTTACTTGTACTCCAGTAATGTTGTACAAATGTTTAATTGAATTGTATGAAACGAAGATTTCCCAGCCTTAAAAGGAACATCGGCATATGAAGTTTTCAGAAACCAATCGCCAAGTGTTCCTTATCCTTAGGACAAGTATGTGAAGAGGTTCTTTCTTGATTTATTTGGCACAGGAGGAACCAGGTTGTGTTTGTTACCCTGTTTACCAAGTGATATTGGCACTCACACACACATACACACACACACACACATATATATATATATATATATATATATATATATATATATATATATATATATATATATATATATATATATATATATATATATATATATATATATATATATATATATATAGTTACAAAAATGCTCACCAGTATTGTGGTAGATCCAAATACATATACAATAATTCTAACCTCTGTATTACGCATCAGTAAAACGAACGGAAACACCAAACCCATTTTCTTATAGCCTTGCATAACATCACGCAACAGTGGTTTAACCGAGAGACAATTTCATCCCACTTAACTTTTTTTCTGTTTTCTTTTCTCAGTGTCAAGTTCTCGTTCATTGGAAAACCGATTTCCTACTGGATATATCCATCGTTGGGAGGATTATTCCGTGGGTCATATCACGATACTTTTGAGGTCCTGCTCAGAAGTTATGAAGTTTCAAATTTGGATCTGTCTCTCTTTTATTCTTGTTGACACAATATCGTCCTTTTTATGAATAATGAAAAACCACTTACTAGTTTATTGAAGGTTCAAGTTTAGAATCAATTCATAGCTAACCATAAACTCAGTTGCGGTCTCACACAAATAATAAGTGCGTCAAAATCATTTCTTATTCTTTATTCACTTGAGTGTTGTTTATTTGTACTTATATGGAACAAGAGAAATATAATGACAAGTCTATAATAACTCGTCATTATTAATAAACGCCAGGAGGGACTAGTATCAATTCAAACGACAAAATCATTTAAGAAATAGTTATTCATTAGTTTACACGCAACATGTTTAGCACAATGTTTGTGATTAATCCGAAGGTTAAGGATTTAGAATATTAATTAATCTTACTATGAAGGAATATATTCAATATTCCTTATTGTAGACAATTAACTATATGAGTTTTTTTTTCGATTTTATAATAGATTTACACAAAATTAAAACCGGTACCTCTCTCTCTCTCTCTCTCTCTGAACGTGGAGAAAGATAATTGGTAGACTCTACTTGATTTCCCGTCCCGGGTTAATATATCTAAACGTTATTTTTTTCTCAACGTCAAGAGACGCATTAGAACTTAATTTTTCCTTCACCAAGAGTCAGAATGGTGGTGTTGGAACAGTTGGAAAATGAATGAAAACTTAAGAAGTATCACATCAACGAAACTAAAAATGTGAAGGGTAATATTTTTTATTTTATTTTTGTAGGGAGGGTTTATTCTCCTTGTCTAAAATGAAATAAGTTTTTTAATTTGGTTATAATACTGCATATTTATGTTCTGCAAATTTATGTTATCTCTATGTTTCTTTTGTTTCATAGATGTACAGAATAGAAAAACTAATGTGAAAAAAGACGAGTTAAATAATTTTGACATATTTTTGAAAGGTAGAACTAAGATGGATAGCTAGGAATGGATTCTATATTTGTACATACAATAAACCATTAAGTGATTTTTATTATTCATAAAAAGGTTTGAGATTTTCTAAATATGAATAAGCGACAGACAAATCCAAATTATGGTATTTTATTCGTTAATTTTCCTCCCCAGTATTCGTCCTCAAATATTCACGGCCATCAGTGGTACAGAAACCAACAAATCTGAAAATTGAAAAATGTTATGTTAGAATCTAGACGTAATCGGTGACATTACAGCCCACTCAAAAGTCCATTTCATGTATTTTTAGAACTTCCATAAAGAGTTTCCATTAGAAGTTATGGAGGAAAAAACTTTTGAATCCTTGGAAACCTCATAGAGATTTATCTTCCGACAATATCATACAAATTATATTCTCGGAAACGGAATAAACTTCCATCCAACAGTTAGTAGTAATCTACTGAGTATATCAGTAAGTTTTTTTAAACGAAATATAAATAAAACCTTCTCGTCTAATTATATATATATATATATATATATATATATATATATATATATATATATATATATATATATATATAATATGTCTATATATATATATATAACAAGCCCTTCCATAATATATATATATATATACATCATATATAAGTATATATATAATATATTTGATATCTATATACAGATATGTCCAGGGACACTAATCCAGCTGACAAACATATATATATATTTATATATATAAATATGTGGCTATATATATATATATATATATATATATATATTATATATATATATATATATATATATATATATATATATAATATATATCTGATATCACATAATATATATATATATATATGGACATCTGTATAAATATATATATATATATTACCATATATATATATACATAGATATATTCATAACACAATTATAAATATATAAATATATATATATATATATATATATATATATTCATATATATATATATATCTGTATAGAAAATACATTTTAAAATCATATTTTTCACAATGATGACGAATCTTTAATAAAACATAAAAATCGTGATTGTATAAAATTGTATTATCTAAATATATTTATATTATAGTATATATATATATATATATATATATATATATATATATATATATATATATATATATATATATATATATATATATATATATATATATATATATATATATATGTGTGTGTGTGTGTGTGTGTGTGTGTGTGTGTGTGCGTGAGTGTGTGTGTGTACGCGATTAATATTACTGGTATTGAATCAAAGGGCAAATATTTTTTTAAACATGAGTGCAATGACGGAATATTGGAACCATGTGATAAGGAATCTGGCCAAAAATAGAATAAAAGAAATAAAAACCTACCCAGAAAGAGCGATGAAAAAGACCCAGTAAAGATAAGAGAGGTTTTCTAGCGGACGATAATGTATTCCTGATTACCTCCCGGCCGAACAGAAAGTCCAGAGGCTATATTAGTGCGGATCTACAGGGAAGCAATCACAGACTGCACAGCTTATTGAGGGCCCGTTTTTTAGTTTTCTGTGAATGAAAACTATTGTGCCTGCTTTGTCTGTCCGTCCGCACTTTATTCGGTTCACACTTTTTCTGTCCGCACTTTATTCTGTCCGCATTTTTTTCTGTCCGCACTTTTTCTGTCTGCATTTTATTCTGTCCGCACTTTTTTTTATCACACTTTTTTCTGTCCGCATTTTATTGTCTGCACTTTTTCTGTCCGCTCTTAGATCTTAAAAACTACTGAGGCTAGAGGGCTACAAATTGGTATGTTGACCATCCACCCTCCAATCATCTCACATTCCAAATTGCAGCCCTCTAGCCTCAGAATTTTTATTTTATTTATGGTTAAAGTTAGCCATAATCGTGCATCTGGCAACGATATATGAGAGGTCATCACCGGGCCCTGGTTAAAGTTCCATGGGCCGTGGCTAATACAGCATTATGCCGACATCAATGGAAGATAGATCTATTTTCGGTAGCCTTGATTAATGCGCTTGCGGCTGTACAGAAAACTCGATTGCGCGGAAGAAAATTCGGCGCATTTTTACTTTTTTTTTTTTTTTTAGATTTCGTGATTGTATTCTATCCTTCAGAAGGTCTCTTTTATTCCTATAAGCTTTTGATGTTGAGTGGGGGAAAGCTTTTGTTCACCAACAGTACCAAAAGAACCAACTGGACGAACCATAATTTTTCATTTAGTATCTATTTTCCATTTTTATTCCCACTCTTTAATATTTTCAAGAATTATTGTTTACCTGCCATTTATTTCCTTTTCCTTTCGTGATTTCGAATTCCACACTGTTGGTATTAAACTCATCTATTAGTAACCTGTCAGTTAAAATCGGTTTTCTACCAAGTCCATAAACCTATAGAATTATTTAGATGTTCAGTCGTTAAGGATAACATTCTTCGCCATTAGCGTTTCACAGTTCAAAGAAATATCTCTTATAATTTTCTTTTTATTTTATTTCCCAGTATCTGCCAGTCTGCATTTCGTATTTCAAATAAGAGCATAATAAAACCCATCAAAGATATTCAAAGTGTAGAAACCCATCAATATATATATGAATAATATATATAATAATATGATACCATATATATATATATTATGGCATCCGATAATAATTTGATCTCTTTTATCGGAATCACCCTGTATATTATGTATATATATATAATATGATCGTTCAGCCATTATAAATTTGTTTATGAACGATTATAATTCGATATTTAGTCTTTTTTTTAATTGGTTGTAAATATATATATATATATATCATATAAAACTATATATCTTGCTATATATATATATATATCAATATTTTTCAATATGTAATCCAAAATGTGTATATATAAATATAGCATATATATCTATATATATATATGGCAAATATATACTATATATCATATATGATATCTGCTGCTCGGATATATCCCCGGGCTGTAAAGATGCGCACATATATTATTCATACAGTGTTGCATTAACAATGGAATAAATATATATATAAATGATTCATTATGTATATCCCTTTCATGTTTTGTCCCTATATATATTTTATATTTTAGAATATTTAAAATTATAAATATATATAGATATGTATTAATATATATCATTAGATATTATATAATATATATAAACAGGAAATAAGAAATAAATATTTTTCCATCTCGATAGAATAAAAATATATATATATATTTTTATTTATATAATAATATATAATATTTTTTATATATATCATATATATGTCCTTGTTTATATTTTCGATATATATATATATAAAATACAATATATATATATATACATATATATGAATATATATATATATATATATATATATATATATAAAATGGATAGGAAATGGATATCTATATCTATATATCTTCCGTTCCTCCTCCCCCCCCATATTCGCCTCCATATATATATATCTCTATATATATATATTCCTTCATATATATATATAATATATATATATCTTTTATATATATATATATTTCCCCTATATATATATATATATATATATTATAAAATAATATATATATATTAAAATAACAACGAGATTTTCCGTAAATAGTCAGGATCTCAATATATATATTCTATATATATATATAACCCTATTTATTCATTGACTATATATAATATATATATATATTATGTATATATATATAATATATGTTTATTTGTTATATATATATTATTTCTGATATATATATATATATATAGATATATATATATATATATATTGCATAAAATATATATATATATATATACATATATATTTATGATATATGATATATATATATATATATACATATATATATATATATGCTGTGTTCATATATATATATGCTATTCTTCATGTATCATATATATATATAAATTACCATATATATATATGTTTATATATCTATATATATATATATATAATATATATATATATATTGATATATATATATATATGTATAAATATATATATATATATATATAAGTCTTGTATCTTTCAATAAATACCTATATTTGTCTTATTCTATATATTTATATATATATATATATATATATTTTATATAAGTTATAATACCATATATAAATATAATTA
This sequence comes from Macrobrachium rosenbergii, assembly GCF_040412425.1. Classification (NCBI taxonomy): domain Eukaryota; kingdom Metazoa; phylum Arthropoda; class Malacostraca; order Decapoda; family Palaemonidae; genus Macrobrachium; species Macrobrachium rosenbergii. The sequence continues at coordinate 4,808,482 of NC_089787.1, forward strand.
AAAATATATTGCTATATATTGTTTATTTTATATGTATATACCTATTGTATTATATATGGCGATATATATTATATAACTATATATATATATATATATATAATATAAGATATATATTATATATATTTTTAAATATAGTATATATATATATATATATATATCTAATCCCGTAATATATATACAAAATATGATATATATATATATATATATATTATATACATTTTCTTTATATCTATATATAACGTTTGATATCTTGTATTGTAGTATTTATATAATATATAGCCTATATATATATATATATACATATAGGCATATATATATATATATATATATATATATGATATATAAAAGAAATATATATATTATTCATTCATTTATATTTTCTTGGTGCAGTGATAATATATATATATATATATATATATATATATATATATGGTATATATATATATAAATCATCTATTTATTTCACTGACTTTATTTTTTATGGCTATATATATATATATATATATATATTTATATATATATATATATACATATTGGCACCTGTATATATATATAATATATATATCATATATATATATATTCTGCATATATATATATATATATATATATATATATATATATAATATATACTAGCATATATATATATATATTCCACCTATAATATCATATATTGGTATATATATAATATATATATATATATATAATGTTTTCCCGATATTTTGTATACATATAAATATATATATATATATAATCATATATATATATATATATATATAATATATATATATATATATATGTTCCCTATATATATATATACAATATATATATATATATCTCCATTCCAGGAATGCTTTTAATGAAGTCGACGTTCTGGATATATATTATTTCTGGCAATCCACTCTGCCAAATGGGACCGTTTTTGTCTGTTTATATTTCCGTAAATATGCGGATATATGTCCGATTAACTAATATATCAGGAGGTCTTTATATAATATATCACAAATCTGAGGTTTTATTTTGAGGAACAGGAATACCCTGCAGTTCACACTTCCTTTATTGATTATCGGGAATTTATAGAACATTTTCACGAAACGTGAACTAAAGATGTGTGAATCTCCAGAGTATTCTATGCGCTTTTGTTTATATATCAAATTTATTAATATATATATATATATATATATATATATATATATATATATATATATATATATATATATATATATATTTCATCTATATGAAAAATATGACTGAATATACTGATTAAGTTAAGAAATACAAACAAGTGACACCAATGCCGACATATTATAGTATCCGATATAATTATTTGATCTCTCTTTTTATCGGAATCACCGCGTTATTCGAGCATAGTAATATGATCGTTCAGCCATTGAAAATTTGTTTATGAACGAGGTTGGAATTCGAGATATAGTCTTTTTTTTATTTGGCTGTAAATATCGGGAACCGATATCACTAAAACTTTTGTCTTGCTTCTGCTTGGTCAATATTTTTCAGCTGTAATCCAAAATGGGTGGTAAGTATAGCAGAGGCATCTGGCAAATACGACTACCTTCAATGATATCTGCTGCTCGGATATTTCCCATAAGCTGTAAAGATGCGCACCTTAGCTTATTCACACAGAGTTGCATTAACAAGGAATAAACGGCTATAAATGATTCGCTTATGTCTTCCCTTTCATGTTTGTCCCTACAATTTTACCTTTAGAATATTTAAAATTATAACATACCAGAAATTAAAGAAATCATTAGATATTAGTAATGAAAACAGGAAATAAGAAATAAATATTTTTTCCATCTCGATAGCAATAAAAAAGAAGCATTGGTGATTTTTGTTTGGGGGAATAACAGCAATATTTTTTTTGCCTCATATCCTATGTACTTGTTTCAGTTTCGATAATAGCAAGAAAAAACAATGTCCGCTGTGACACAGTTGAATGAAAGCTTCTTACTTAGACCAGGAAAATGGAAAGGAAATGGATTCTTTCTCTTCTTCTTCCGTTCCTCCTCCTCCTCCTCCTCGTTCGCCTCCACCTGGCGCCGTCTCTCCTCTTCCTTCGCGTCCTCCTCCAACGTGCACCCCCTTTTTTCTGCAACTTTTCCCTCTTCCTCCATTCCTCCCTTCTAAAATAAACATGGATTAAAACAACAACGAGATTTTCCGTAAAAGTCAATATCTCAAATCTCGTTCTTCATGATAAAACCCTGTTTATTCATTGACTCAGACAATCAAGTTATGATTGTAGAATGTCTGTTTGTTTATTTGTTTGTTTCTTTGTGTGTTAGCAGGCTTTTTCTGAAACTTATGCCAGAGATGAGTCTCGGGACTTGTAAAAAGGATATGGAAAAACAAACACTTTATGAGAGGTGACGCATGGCTTACCCCTGGCGGAGGTTTGCTGTGTTCGAACGGGCCACCTTTTCTTCATGTATCATTGAGGATAAATTACCACTGACGATGTTTGATCTCCGATTCCCGAGAACGAGTGGGAAGCGGTTGATTTAGTTACTGTGTGAAAAAATAACAAAAAGGTAAAGTCTTATATCTTTGTCTTATTCCAGATTTTTCCCTCTGTTCTTACGATTTTATGAAGGTTTATAATACGATGCTAAATATAATTAAAAATCATTCATTTCCTTATTTATTTTAATTCGTCCTTTGTGTTAAATTGGCGATGATGTTATATAACCGAGGATGTGAATACGCCAAATATAAGAGAGATATTTATTTTTTTTAAATATAGTAGCGTATATGCATATAGTATCTAATCCCGTAAATATGCGAAAACTTGATATACGTATTTGCACATCTTATTACATTTTCTTTGTGTCTGTACAACGTTTGATATCTTGTATTGTAGTATTTCGTAACATGGAGCCTAGACTAAGTACGGAAGGCATTACAGCAGTGGCTGCCGATTTGATGAAAAAGAAATTTGTATTATTTTCATTCATTTACTTTTCTTGGTGCAGTGATAATATATAATTAACTGGGGAATTTCCAGTGGTATATATTCAAATCATCTTTTATTTCACTGACTTTCATTTTTTTATGGCTATACGTATTGGGTGCAGCGTCTTTCTAGTCTCTCGCCGTTTGGCACCTGTACTTTCAAACTACATCATATTCTCTCTTGAAGTTCTGCACGAATTTCAAACAGTTAGACAGAAGACTACTAGCATCAATATTTCTCTTCCACCTCAATTCATGATTGGTCGTTCAATTCCTTCTCGACAAATGTTTATCCGATATTTTGTTACAGAGAAACCCATTATTAATCAGTCCTCGACAGCCATTTGCATAAAAGCTTAATGTGTAGTGTTCCCTTCTGCTTTGTACAATACGATAGTCCCATCTCCAATTCCAGGAATGCTTTTAATGAAGTCGACGTTCTGGATGTTATTTCTGGCAATCCACTCTGCCAAATGGGACCGTTTTTGTCTGTTTGGAGTTTCCGTAAAGTGCGGAGCCATGTCCGATTAACTAAGCTATCAGGAGGATCTTTCATTAAGGGTTCAGAGGAGAGGTTTATTCCTTGAGGGGAACGGTTTCTGGGGACTTATGAATATTCTACAACATTCTTCAGAGAACTGCAGATGTGTTTCTTTACTCTCACTTTATTTTAATATGTTTTTATCTTTGTTAGTTTCTACTTGTATCTGTTCGACTTTATAGGTTTGTCGTGAGTTTTATAATCCTTTTACCAAAATCTGTTCCTTGACCAGTAACAAGTGATTAGATTTAAGGAGAGAAAGGAATGTAGCTTTTGGTGAATAGACTGATCATCTTCGAAGGAAGTTCTCATCTCCAAACACTTTTTTTTTTAATCTCAGAGGCCAGTGGGAAAGGCAATCCACTTCCGTTTCCCCACCAGATCAAGCTCATATAAGAAACAATAAAAGATGAAAGTAAAGAAACAACAAGTAAGGATGGTTGTAACATCAGGAAAAGTAAAAGTAAAAGAACATCGCATAGAACAGGCATCAGAAACTATCATGAATGCTGTCTGAATCGTATCTTACGAGTGGTTTTCACCACAGTGGGTTGAGGATTACCCAGTCTAGTCTTAACCTTCTGATAGCATGCAACTTTAGACTGAGGCAAAGATGACTTCGACGAGTCCCTCCCGTTTTGATGTTATATATTTTGTCGGAGAAATGAGCGCTCACGCTGGTGTTTCTTATCACTCCCTTTCTCTCATCCTCCAAGCTGCCCCTTGCAGCGATCCAGAACGATTTCCTGGCAACCATGCACATATTGATTGTTTGGTTCAACAAAGATTGGATTTTGAGGAACTTGTCCATATCAGGTTTGAAAATAGAAAACTGGTTCTTTAGTTCATGAGTGATTCCATTGCACTGCCTGGCCAGAGGGAAATGAACAAGGAGCGCTGACAAGCATGAATGATATTCTTTCCAACAATTATAAAAAGGGAGAAATTATGAAAATTACTTTGAAATTATGCCCTGCAAGTTTCAGTATTCCCTGGCATCATGCATATTTCTTATGGTGGTTCCAAAAATTACAGACTCAATTCAATGAGAAATAAACAGATTTTTCTTCTCGTTACAAACTGGTACCTATATACAGCGATCTCGAATGATCAGCAATTAGTACTGAGAGATGCACTGACCTACCAAACATGGGTCAGTCCCTCCACCATTCAGCTGCTATTCCCTCTTTGGAAGAATCATGGTGGAAGTGGGTTGATATCTACTCTAAGTACAAAATATGAAATAGAAAGGCACATGCACGAAAGATTCATCATCAACTTATCACCTCTCTTGACATCCCAGTGGTAGTGTCGCTGAAAAGTCGTCGTTCTTCAGCCATTCGGGGGCTCGAGTCCACCTGGTGACGGATCGACGCTTATCTGTTATAAATTCCACTTCGGTGTTTATTCCGAAGTTGAGAGAATCTATCAAACGACATTTTTTAGCTTAATATCAATAAGCGACAAAAATTTATATATATATATATATATATATATATATATATATATATATATATATATATATATATATATATATATATATATATATATATATATATATATATATATATATATATATATGATTCATATATATTCCTTTAATATATATAATATATATATATATATATATATATATATATATATATATATATATATATATATATATATATATGTTTTGCATATATATATATGAAATAAAGAAAATCTTTAAAAGATTACGAAAATTTTTCAGATTAATATCCACCGTCCCGTGGAAAACTAACAAACACATCAACTGTCGAACTCCAATGTTTTGCGTTATGGACTACAAATGTGTTGACGGCATTTATCACATCACCGACGGTGGACTTATTATCAACTAACCTTTTGTTATCCAAGATGATGAGAAAAGGCTATAAACGGAGTAAAAATAAACATGGGAAATGGTTTTCAACTAAAAATTCCCCTTCGGTAACATATATGAAAATATTTATTTCTGAGGATTAATTTGTATTTTTATATATGAATCACGAAATAGTGATAATATGGTTACGTGTGACACTTCAACATGGCTGGTGGATATTGTCTCCAAATGCAAAACACCTGAGTTCGACGGGTGGTTGATGGAGATGGTATTCAATTTAAAGGGACTTTGTCGAGGACAGTGGACTTATTATCAACTAAAAATTCCTCTTCGGTATTAAAATATATTTTTACGATGGATTCTTGATTTTTTATATATATATATATATATATATATATATATATATATATATATATATATATATATATATATATATATATATATGAAATAAAGGAAATCTTTTAGAAGATTACGAAAATTTCAGATTAATATTGGAAAGTAAACACAAATGTGATACGGTATAACGTTATGTTATCCAAGGATGATGAGAAAAGGCTATAAACGGAGTAAAAATAAAACCAATAAACGTGGGAAAAGGCTTTCGGGAGGAGGACATTTATTTCTGAAATCACTTCTTCGAGAGAACAGAAAAGGCCAAGGGTTATACATGTCCGGATTTAAATGGAATTTGTCGGGGACAGATTCAATAAAAGTATTGACCTTTTTACGATGGATTTCGTTATCGTATTATCTTCCCAAAGTGTCTTTTGTATTTCCGTAATACTCTGGTAGCCACGGAGAAGGAACAGTTTCTGCGAGAACTAACATAAGAAAACATTGTAAAAGCCAACACATTTCATCGTCTTAGCCATTTTGCAGCATATTTACTTATCGACGTTTTTTATGTACTGAAAATATATGTTTAGTTCATCTTATTGTGTGTGTTTTTTTTATAGTGTTCGAATTATACTTGTTTCCTAACTGGACATACAAAAATTATTTTGAGCATTTTGTTTACTTGTTTTGGAACCATTTACATCTTCATAAATGGTTTTCACCTGCTTTTACGACACAATGTTCGAATTATACTTTCTTTCTATGAATAGATGTTTTGTTAGAATCCTCTTGTTATGCAGTAGCCATAATTTTCACATCATTTAATATTTTTCCTCTTTTAAAAGATTCGTTTAGATTTGCGATTCTCTATATTTATATCCCACCCATCCATCTACATAGATGTTCTTTATCAATCCTGATGACACAGCAATTTAGATGAGTAATTCCGAATTCGGTAACATCAGATAAAAGAAAATATTTTTAAATCAATGATTTTCGTATTTTCAAATAATGAAGGAGCGAATAAGGTTTCTTGGATTCATCATCTTAAAAGCCATATAGTGGTTTCCACGTTGCTTTAGGTAATTCATTCCAACTTCATTATTTTGTAAACTAGAATAAAAAAAATAAATCTTTTGTTCCCATTTAGCTATGAGGGTTGTTTACATTATATTAGTTGTTAAAATAAGGAAATACACTGGAATTTGTAATCATAATTTGCTCTCTCTCTCTCTCTCTCTCTCTCTCTCTCTCTCTCTCTCTCTCTCTCTCTCTCTCTCTCTCTCTAAAGAAATATTGCAATTTATGAGACTTTGCCAGTGGTGAATGTGGATAAATTAAAAACCTTTTAAATTTACATATTTTTCTTGGGATCCAGAATTATATTGTAGCATAATAGACAGTCAAGAAAATTACAATGATAACACGATAAGAAATAACATGAACTCAAGAATTTTATGCACTTTTCGTTACAAAGATTCCAGTTGTTTTATAATGCTGACTATTTATTGCGAAGGAACAACACATTCATATTTCTTCATGGCTTCTGGGCACTAGAATTCATTTCCTTTTCTTCAGACATATATTGTTGAATACAAGTATTAAACCGAGACATATTCGAAGGAAAATGCTGGTTTATTTTTCCTGAGACTAGAAGAGTGACAGGGAAATATATTATCACTCTGTATCTTCATTCTTCTACTCCTCCTCCTCCTCCTCCTCCTCCCTTCTCCCTTTCCTCTTCCTCTTCCTCTTCCTTTTCCTTCTTTTCATATTTGTCTTGAAAAAGGTAATGGATATTGGATATCAAGAGAGCTTTTTTTTTCTGTAAATCTCCTCTTTAAATTCTAGTCGTCGGCATGAAAGCTGCCTGATAAAACGCAATGAGGATTGGGAAACAGATATTGCTTGTAATGACAATAGTCTACTTGGAATTATATCCCTCTTTCGACTTGTCGCCGCCAGCGTTGTCTAGTCTAGTGGTTCTCAACTAGGGGGTGCAGGCTCAAACTGGCTCTAGGCTCACACAAAACGCAGTGTTCATCAGTCCGCACCACTGACAGGTCATGTTGGGATTGCTCTCAACTAGCTTGTGAGTTTGTGTTAGTATTTTGTTGCAAATTATTTGGATTCACCTTCTGAGGCTGACAATTTTAGAAGAGGGGGGGGGGAGGCTGGCAGGATGACATCCTGACATATGGTGAAAGGGTGCATGGGCCTAGTCAGACTCTCACTACTGCCCTCTGTATGTGTAGGTAGAATGGAGGTACCCTCATCCAAGTCTCGGGACTGTTCGTAACGACCTCTGGGACTAGCCTCTTCGCCTCGACACTTATTTATGTTACGCGAATTGCAGACTCTATGGGTAAATTAGTATTAAACAAAGTAAAAAAGTTTGGATCTTCTCTAGATAGTGACCCACATGGGTTTTTTAACACGTCGGTATGTATCCCCATTTGCGGCGTTGAGGATGACCGTAAAAACATAAACAAAAGACTGTAAATATCATGAGTTAATAACCCCAAAGAAATATTAGTCGCAAATAACGACCCCCGAACTTTGCTGGAGGTCACTATCTAGAAACATCCAAAGTTTTTAACGGATAAATAGAAGTTTGATGTCCGTCACTGGTATTACATTCTTGTGATTAGTCTTTTCTGCTATAGTCAGGCGATTTTTCTTATATATTTAATTTTACTTGTGTGTTTGTTTGTTACCATAACATTATTTTACAGAAGCTCGAGAAGTTGTCAGACATTTCTTCCAATTTTAGATGTATTAGTTTTCAGAAGGTTCAGATAATGATGTTATAGATATTATCATAATTCTTCATTTATCTATAATCTGTTTTCCTCCTTTCCTCTTCTTTCGTTGTTGGTTTGTTACATCTAATGAGATGAAACATGAGGATAAATTTAGCTGATACACTTTTCAGTTAGAGAATATTCTTGGTTCTTACCTTAATCTATTCTACTGAACATTTCGGAGACATGGACTGCATTAATTTTATCTTGCCCTATGCCACAAACTTTCCCAGAGATGTAGTCGCGTCTCTGAGCATTGAAATTTATCTCCCATTTTTTTCTGCATTGTAGATCCCGTACCTGTAGTTGTGCTGGTATATTTCAGAAAATGTTCTTTGATTAAAAAGGAATAAGATAGAGGGAAGCATTATAAACCAACATTTCTCCTAAATGGGCAATAATAATAATAATAATAATAATAATAATAATAATAATAATAATAATAATAATAATAATACTTTTTGTTTCAGCTCAGGGCCATATACATGCAGTATATAAAGTAGAGACAAGTACAATACGCACTATCTAGATACACGAGATAAAATGATAAAAATGATAATTGCCAATATCCACACAGTCGCTGAAGTAGTAGTAAAAATAGTAATTATAATAATGGTAATGACAGACTAACTGAGAATAATAGTAAGAATATTAAAAATTATAACAAATAAAAACAGACTGCATACAATTAATTTCCAACTAGATACCTTAGGTGGTTACTGAAGTCAGGTCCAGAGGGCTAAATACGAAAAGTGAAAAACGCAAATCTTAATAATAATAATAGTAATCATGATCATCATAAACATAGTAATACAATGAAAACAACAACAACAACAACAATAATAATAATAATAATAATAATAATAATAATAATAATAATAATAATAATAATAATAATAATAATAATAATAATAAGAGATTCTGCAGATGACACTTTAATAAATTGCAAAAGTAGAGAATAAGTGAAGGAAGATAAATCCATTTAAGGAAAAGAAACCTCACTATCCCATCTTTCCCACATTTTAGATCTTTTCTTTCCTCATTGCTTAGGATGCATCTTACAAGCGAATTGGTGCTTTTACTCAGTCGGTTGATTAGACCGGACATTGCTCGCCTAACAATGATTTTCAAATTATCCAGATGGTTTTCTATGAACATCCGAGTGGCAGAGTGGTAGCAGGGTGTGTTGGTGAGGCTTCCCAGAATGTCATTGTGTACAGTGATGATACATCTCATCGCTCTCGGGTACAGTACGAGCGGAGGAGCAGCAATTTCTTGTCTCGGTGACAAAAGGCAAATCTTTTTGCAGTCATGTTGCCAGTTGCACATAGTTTACGACTCTTCAGTTCTATGTCTGCCATATCTTTTAGGTCGTCTGCGATGACGTGGCCCAAATACGGAAATTCATGCACGAATTCCAGATGATGATTTCCGAGGAAAATTTGTGGTTCTGCAATGTGCTTAAGCGATCTCGGGAACAGCGACATGCACCAGGTCTTGGTTTCGTTGAATAGGATATCAAATTCCTCTGCATACCTGTGGTAAATGTTGATTAGTCGCTGGAGACCTTGCACCAATTGGGAAATCAGAACCATATCGTCGGCGTAACATAAAATGTTTATTGTTGTTTTGTTGACAGAGCATCCGACTGGAAGTGAGTTCAGTTTGACATTCAGGGCATCTGTGTATGTCTTAAACAGGAATAGAAAGAGAATACCCCATTGCCGGAGCCTATTTAGGGAGCCGAAGTTGTGAGAACCAGCAACATAAAGTGCCAATTAAATATAGAGACGTGCCTCTTTTGTGCAGCTTCAGGAAGAGCTTCAGTTAGCTTACTTTGTCAAACGCTTTTCTCGCATCTACAAAACACAGGAAAACAGGGGAGGCTGATGATAGGTAATAGTTCAGCAATTCTTTCGGGATGGAGATGCAGTTGTCAGTTGAGTGGTTTCCTTTAAATCCCAACTGGTTGTCAGTAGTGTGTAGAAAGGGGAAAAGTCTCACTAGAAGAACTGACTCTAGTATCTTTGATGCAATTGTAGTAACTACAATTGGGGAATAATTGCCAGGGTCAGTTGCACCCTGTAGCTTACTTTTTATTAATGGTATTAAGTGAACGAAGAGTGGGGAGTCTGGGAGAAACTGGTGAATTATGCATGCATTGAATTATCGAGTGGCAGAATTCGAAAGTTTCTGCAGGAAGACCATTGCAGTGAGGTGATTTATTATCAGGTATTGTTTTGGCATTGCTGATGTTACCTGGCATAATACAATCAGCGAAATGAAACGGAATGTTATCAGTAAGAGGGTTATCTACTACCCTTCGCAAGTCTTGATCATTTATACAGTTTAGGATAGCAATGCAGCGATCACCCCATATAGCTCGTCGCCGACGGCTTCTACTACTCGCTGTGATAGCTTCTTAATTTTGGGATTTAGGTATTGAATGTCATTCCAAAGACGAGGGTAATCGCCAGATTCAAATTTTCTAGGCATTGCATCTGCTTTTAATTGCTTTTCATTCAATATGCAGTGCTTAAAGGCAAGCTTGAACTGCGCTCTCGCCTGTCTCATTAGCAATGCAGTGTCCTTCCCTCGGGCTACCATTTTGCTTTGGCAGTAAAAACATTTCTCGTGAGTGTACATACAGGCCTTTAACCAAGTCATTCCATTCAGGTATGTTAGGAGTGTTGCCTTGACGAAATCTAAAGGTATCCCTGCCAGAGGCAAGCATAGCAGATATTATATTTAAATAGAATTCTTTAAGATCTCTTCTCTGGCGGTCATTTCTACATTTTGGGCTAGTGCAAAGTAAAGTGTCTGCCAGCTGAATTATTGATCAGACCTATTTTCTTTGGTCACCCTAAAGAATCTGGTTTTCTGGTGGTTTTTAAAGTCCCAGTTAGCAGCAGGTAGGCGACCAGTTGAGGGTTCACAGTAGGGAGGGATGGGGTATTGAATGACACCTGTAAGTGGATGTGATTGTAGGCTGTTGCAAGATCGTAGAGAATGTTGCAGGTCACAATTGATTCACAAAGGTGCGGAGACTTGACGCAGTGGTCCAGCCAGAAGGTTGTAATTGTGTCCATTCTATTTTGTACACAGGTATAGGAAGAGGGGGTTGGGGAGCATAATATCACTAATTTAGAGAGCGTGATTTTGACAGAAGTGGGTAAGTTTGTTATAAAATTGTTTTGTGGGATGAAAATTGAAGTCCCTAATTATACTAATATGATCAGCAGTGGTATCGTGAATAATGCTGTGTAACTCGCCTAGGATCATGCCTAGGATCATGATCATTTTCCCAGGGTATATAAAAATTAATAATTAGGATCTTAGGGTCCCCTACTGTCACTTGAAGACCCAGAAATCTATTACTCCTATGGGTCATCACATTCACTATACTGTCTAAAGATTTGTGCCACAGGAATGAAAGGTGACCAGCTATGATGTGATCTATAACTTGCATTGATGAGGTTGAGAAAGCAGCTGAAGTCTTCATGCACTGAATTGCAGATGACAAGGTCATGTGGCCAAAGGAGCGTTTCTTGCGATGCAATTATGCCTTTGAAATCTTTGCAGAACATGTTTGGGAAAGAAATGCTTCACTTGATGCCAAAAATATTCCATGAAATTATATCAAATGTACCCGTGGCTACTCACGAAATTGAGAAATGAGTGAGTTGATCATTTGGGATGGATGAGAGGTTGGCTGGCTCTTGTGGTAGAAGGTGAGCCTGAGCCTATACCCCTTCATGGGATGCCAGTAAGTATCCCTCAGGGGATATGGTTCCGGATTAGTTTATATTTTGAGACTTTTATGTTAGGACCATAATTCTCGCCTTTAAGAATATCGAGGTAACGAAATAGGCAAGTAATCCTGTAAGCCACATTATGTTTAATTTTGCATGAGAGACCGTGGAAGATAAGAGGGTCGGAGCCCGTGAGAAACTTGTCTCTCTCTACTATGGCGTTTAGCTTCACCAATGAGTTCAAATTGTAAATCACAATGTGGCATCTCTTCTCAGGTTTCAGGCGAGGTGATTCACTATTGTTGGGGTTCAATCCAGCGGGCAAACGAGAGGCTCTTTTCTTTTTTCTGCTGGCTTGTGTCTGCCAACCGCTAATCCCATCATGATCATTGTCATCATCATCCAGAGGTAGGGTTGGGAGACTCTCGAGGGCTGGTGATCTTGACTGAGGATCTATCTTCCATCGGAGGCACTAGGGAAGGAGGGGAGGCTGGGAGTCCATGGGTCACCTCCGATAGGTCTACTGGTGATGTGGGCGCCTCGTCCTTGGGAGGGTACGGTCACCTCGACCTCAAGTCACAACCCCACTTTTCTCGTGTTGCTGGGCAGTGAGGATAAATTCGATGCCCCATTCAAAGGAGTGTGGTGGCTTGCTGTAACACCGTCGAATGACTCCTGAACTCCTTTGGATCACATCCCATATCAGTGAAAGATTATTTGTTTCCTCGGTTTTACGACTGTCGAATGATTCGTGTAGTCCCCTGATCACGTCTCAGATCAGTGAAAGATTGTTATTTGTTTTCTCAATTTTTCTGAGAGAAACTTTGACGCTTGGAGGAATTTTCTACTGCAATGTACACTGCAGGAAGGCTTAGATTTTCACTGAGCAGGTCTTAGGCACTTAGTGATATATGATATTCTCTTGGGAGAGGATAACCTCTTCGCCGATCGCTCCCAAAGAATGGAATCTCGTATCAGATCTTTGCATTCTGAATAAGCAACATTAATTTCCTCATCTGAGAAGGCTGCACTGGCGGTTTGTATAACAGACTCAACAACGGAACGGTTTTATCGGTACTGTATAAAGTAAAGACAATTGTTCTCGAGCACGGAATTTGTATGTGAGGCACAGGCATCGTTAGGTGCCAGGGTCACTGGCGCGAAGGTTGGAGGTTGGTCGGATGACATTTTTTGTGGTCAAGGGAGGGCCAAGCACTAGCACATACACAGCACTTTTATACCCATTTCCCAGGGCCAATAGGCCTCGAGAAAGCAAACATAGAAGGCACATATACAGTATATCAGAAATTACTCAACGACATTAAAAAGAACATATTGCTTAAATTTTGTCATTTATTAAAAATGAAGATATAAAAATAAAAGGTTCACATTTGCAAAATTTGAGAAGCAATTTGGAATAGTGGGCGCTATTTAGTTTTCTTCTCTTTGCATACATTCAGCAGTTGTATAGTCTTCTCTAATTGCCCCATTTTGTTTTCAGAATTGCTTGGGACGTCGTTGAATGCCTTAAACTCTTGTTATATTTTGTTCCTTTAAAGAGAGAGAGAGAGAGAGAGAGAGAGAGAGAGAGAGAGAGAGAGAGAGAGACAGACAGACAGACAGACAGACAGACAGACAGACAGATAACTATTGCTAAGTCATGGATCATATGCTGGTAGAAGATGGAATGAGATATTCTGAATAACTCAAAGTTGCATCGGTCAAAAATGGTATTTTAAATCTTATAATTGTGTTTCATAATCATAAAGAAATAAGTAAAAACAGAGTTGGAAAAAGCCGTGCAACAAAATATTAGAAAAATAAACTCTGATTAAAATCAGTCTTTAATCACCTAGACGTATCTTAATTCTTGAAATGTTGTATTTAGAAAGTAAAAACAATTAAATAAACACAGAAGATAGAAAAAGAACAAAAAATATACACACTCTTTTACTGGAGCAAATGACTTTCCTTCGAGTCTTTCCATCTAAAACCTTTTCATAAAAATTCTCATAAAAATAAACGTTTCTGCTTTTCTTCCGTTTCACTCAAAAGGATACACGTTTTTCCACCTTTTGTCCAGTCCTCAACTAAGCAAAATATGCTTGGTAAGGATTCCAATGTTCTCCAAAATACCTTTTTTAAGAGAAACAGAAAAACTTTCTGACATTCCCGACGCTCGCAATACAGGGAGTTTCAGACCTTTCTTTTAAGGACCTAAATAGTGCTTCGATTACAGTACTTGATAACAATGATTAATTACGCCACTGCTGAATCAGAGCAATGCATTTTTAATCAATGGACAAAATTTTGTCGCCAATTTTCCAGTACCTGTTGGTTAGTACTTTTCGAGGGAAGCTGTAGAATGCATTGTAACCTATTTTACATACAATTGTCATGATTCATAAAAAAAAATATAATGAATTAACGACAGTTTTTATTAAGAGAGAGAGAGAGAGAGAGAGAGAGAGAGAGAGAGAGAGAGAGAGAGAGAGAGAGAGAGAGAGAGAGAGAGAGCATTCCTTTTGAGCAGCAAATAGACTTGTTGTCTATTATTGTAGAGTATGATATCAATTACCATAAACACTTAATTGCAATCTAGTTTTCTCTGTAATTCTTTACACCTTATAAGGAAGTCTGTCTGCCTATGTATCTATGCTTTATCATCACTGAATATAAAGCAATGTAGATGGACTGCGCTCTGATTTCGGTAACTTCTGTTAAAAAGAAATATTTTCAATTAAGATTTCCGTGTTCATTGAGTAAGAGACGAATGTCCTGAAAGACGTATATAGATACCGTCACCACTTTATAGGGTTTATATAATTTTCATTATTTTTGTAAATTAGAATTAAAATTCCTTTATTGCTATCTTTATTATGAGGACAGTTTGCATCATATGTAAAATAAAATGTTGTAGGTATATTCGCAATTGTTAACGTATGTTATACTCTCTCTCTCTCTCTCTCTCTCTCTCTCTCTCTCTCTCTCTCTCTCTCTCTCTCTCTCTTTACAAATTGGTATGCAATTTATGAGATACTGTCCAAAATTCTACAAGAAAGGTGAAAATGGAAAATAAAGTTTCATAATTTACATTATTTATTTATTTATTTATTTTTTTTTTTTTTTTTGAGTATGACTTACAGTAGTATAACATACTATCAAGGAAAACATATTATAATAAAAACAGAAAAAAGTCCGAATGCCCCATTCATTGTCAGAAAAATTTGGAGTGTGGTTGCCATAAAGTTCTTTGTTTAAAAATCTTCAGTAAGTTATCCTGTGTTTACGCATTTGCTGTTTACCGCAATCCATATATCGACGATTCTATATATGAATGTCTTTTGGAAAGGATTAGTATGGCAGTCACAGGATTCAAAAGCTTCATTCGTTATTTGTGGAGAATGTAATGCAAAACACAGCGATTGGCTAAATTCAAATTCCACAGATCAACATGTCCGGTCTGCTCTCAAGTTATGTGTATCCTCCGATTTTGTCCAGCTAATCGAGGAACCCACGCATATTTCTGGTAATAGATTAGACCTCATATTCACAGATGTTCCAGATATTGAGAAGTCCAAGGTCTGTGAATAAAGAGGCACTTTAGGTCACTGCACCATTGAGATGGACCTATCTGTCGATCAGTATATTCCTAATTTCACCATTGGAAAAATGGTCTGGCTAAATTCCAGAGCCAATTGGGATTGCATTATTGAAGCTTGTCAGGCACTTAATATTTCAGATGCTATATTAAATCCTGATCCCAGGAAGTTAAATGAAAGCTGATGGCTATTTTAATAAGATATGTCTCTAGGTCATCAAATTTAGGACAAATGACCAGCCATGGTTTTGATACATGTAGATGAGCTTACCATAACAAACAGACCAAATTCAAAGCAGGGAGACGAAATCATTCAAATGAAAATTCCACCATTTTTTTTTTTTTTTGAGTTGCGCTGTACTATGAATAGAACTTACCATGCAGCCAAGAGAAATTAAAATAATTCCTTGGAGAGGAAACCTGAAGGAATTACTCAGCCTCATCTGTGGTGGACCAAATTGGCATCATCTATCTTTGAGTCAGGCTCGTCTTCCATTCCACCACTAGGAACAGATGAATGTAGTTTGGTTACTGGCCCTAGAGAAAATGCTGAATTGCTTCATCGAGCCTTTGAAACTAAGCAATCAGCTGAGGATGTCCCTCTCCCTGATACTTACAAAAATTTGCATTTTGCTCCAGGGATGTTAACAAAAATCTGGACAATCTTGATAGGTGGGATGGAGATGATCCTGATGGTTTTTCTTCCCATTGCTTTAATAACAAGAAAAATTTCTAATGTGTTATCTCCCAAAGGTAGTAGATTTTATAGATTTTTATGTTGATGTAGTATCTTTGCGGATGAGAGCACGCAGGCCTAGTAATACAGTGCCTGTACCAAAGCGTGGCATATCTGCAGACTGCAGCAACTACAGGCTAGTCTTTATTCTCACTGTGCTCTCCAAAGTTGCTGAAAAACTTTTTTTAAGCCACTATATAAGTATTTGGAATCAAAAGGATTGTTAGCTGATGGTCAATATGCATATAGGAAGTAGTTAGGTACCTGTGATGTTCTTTTAGACTTGACATGCCATTTGCTATGGAACCTTGATAAGGGTTTTGAGTGCAGAGCAGTTCAAATAGATTTTAATGCTGCATTCGATTTATTAAATAACAAGGCACTTATTTATAAATTACAGAATCTTGGATTGGATGGATATGTTTTAGGATTACTTCAGGATTTCCTTACAGGTAGGCAGCAGCGAGTTGCTGTGGACGGGATCTTTAGTGAACCAAGACCTATTTTTTCTGGAGTTCCATAGGGAAGTGTTCTTGGTCCACTGTTATTTTTAGTGGATACAAGTGATATGGTTGTTGGCCTGGAAAACAAGATTGTTTAGTATACTGACGATGCAACACTTGGTGGGTGTAGTAAAGTCTTCACTTGTGAGAAATGAAGCGGTCCTCAGCCTCAATCGGGGCATGGACTGGATCAGTGAATGGTGTAGTCAGTGGGGTATGAACTCCAGTAAACGACAACATTATTGATTAGCAGATCTCGTACAGATTTCCCAACTCGTCCTCCCCTTTCAGGTGGATGGAAGTTTGCTGAATTAGTCTGAAGCTTTCAGCGAATGCCGCGCCAAAGTTAGGTATTGTCAGTAAAGCCTCATATATTTATACAGTGATACAATCAATGCAAACTGTTTTAGGTCATTTGTGTTTCTTTTACTAGAATACTGTTCTCTGGTGTGGATGTCTGCTTCTACCAGAGATTTATCTCTTTTAGATAGGGTGGTTCGTGGTGGCAGGTTTCTGTTTCCTAATAGTAACAGTTATGACTTGGACCATTGACAGATGGCCTCTTGTCGTCACTTTTTCATAAGTTGGATTTCAACAGAAATCTTTCACATTTGCAATTGATCCCTGATCCCCTTTACCTGCCGAGAGCAACCAGATTCGCTGAACAACAGCACCAATATGCAGTAAATGTGCCTCGCTGTCGAACTTCTCATTTCCAGAGGTACTTTATTCCTCACATCGGTGGGCTGTGGAACAGAGGATGTCGTGCAATTGGAACTACAGAAGTTCAAGAGAAGGTACAATTCATTACTACCCTAATACTATTTTTCTTGATTTTAATACATTTTTATCTGTTTATTAATTTATGAATTTGTTTCTTCAATTTTTAATAACTGAGGTCTCTTCCTTTTGTGTTTCCCCTTACCTCCTCTTACTTATTCCTAATGAACACCACATTCTTTGGAAGCATGAATTGCAAGTCAGTGGTACACTCGGAAACCGCAATCTCCGACCCACCTAGGTCGCGCTCCGAGTCTATGAGCGGGACCTTTCTGGACGGCGGGCAACGCCAACTACCAGTGACTGAAACACACAGGAACACCGTTTGAACTCTTTGGGATGTTCCTTGGGTGTTTTTTCTTTATTTATTTGTGTTTTTTTTATGATTTTGCTGCATATAATGCAAACCAGTCATGATATGATTATATAGACAACACTGTGTTGAATTCTACAACCTGTATAATATCGAAACGAATAAAAAATGCCCAAACTGCCGGGTTGTGGTTAAGAAAGGGGGGGGTTAGATTCTGTGTGTGTGTGGAAATGACAGTCTGAAGTAGCGACACACAAGTGGACGAATCACAGCGCCGACCAAGCTAACGTAATGAGTAGGAGCAGGACTTGTCGTGTATTGGTTTAAACGTCTGCTAAAAGGTAGTGTGCTTTGTCGACGCCCATTCAGCGTTCTGCTCTCTCTCTCTCTCTCTCTCTCTCTCTCTCTCTCTCTCTTCCCCTTATATTTTATGAGTGTTATGTATATTTGTGGCCATTTAGAGAAAGATGATGATGATGATGATGATAATGATGATGGTGGTGATGGTATTGATGAGATAGAGAGAGCGCGAGCGAGGGAATAATAAGAGAGAGAGAGAGAGAGAGAGAGAGAGAGAGAGAGAGAGAAAGAGAGAGAGAGAGGGAGAGAGAGACACACTCACATACCCACACACGCGCACGCGCCATCAATTCTACCCTTCCCTCCCCCACCCTTTCCTAAACACAAACCGGCAGTTTCGGCATTTATTATTCGTTTCGATATTATAGAGGTTGTAGAATTGAGCACAGTGTTGTCTATATAATCATACCATGACTGCTTTGCATTATATGCAGCAAAACATAAAAAAAAAAACACCTAAAGGAAAATCCGGAAGAGTTCAAACGGTGTTCCAGTGTGTTCCAATCCGTGATAGTTGGCGTTGCCCGCCGTCCAGAAAGGCCCTGATCATAAACTCGGTGTGGTTTCTGTACCTGCAGGCTTGTTCCATGTGAACAGGTTTCTTCTTCTGAATAATAATAATAATAATAATAATAATAATAATAATAATAATAATAATAATAATAATAAATCTAAACAGTTTTTAGTTTTCTGTAAAAGAAAAGTATTGAGATGGCTCTTTGCCTGTCCGTCCACACTTTCTCTGAGGCTAAAGGGCTGCAAATTGGTATGTTGATCATTCACCCTCCAATCATCAAACATACCAAATTACAGCCCTCTAGCCTGGGTTTTTTTTTATTTTAGGTTAAAAGGGCCATGATCGTGTCTGGCAATGCTATAGTTTCAACAATACAGGTCACCAAGGGGTGACCGTGGCCCGATAGTCCGAAGGTCCGATAGTCCGAAAGTCAGCAGGCCCGATAGTCCGATAGTCCGAAAGTCAGAAGGTCCGATAGTCCGACGGACTGAAAACTCCATAGCTAATTTGCCAGTAAACACCCATAAAAATACCAACCTACGACTAGCGGACCTTCGGACTATCGGGCCTTCGGACTATCAGGCCTTCGGACTAACGGACTGTAATCACCACCGGGACAAGGCTGAAAGTTTCATGGGCCGCGGCTGAGACTGTCATGGGCCGTGACTGAGAGTTTCGTACAACATTATTTGCTGTACGGAAAACGCGATTGCGCCAAAGAAACTTCGGTGCAGTTCTACTTGTTATTTGTTAGGGACGAATAGAGGACTTTTACGTTATTGCCATTACTATCCTGTGATCAACCTTTTCCACTGTGGTTAGCAGGATTTTCCCATGTATTCAATTCTACTTGTGTGTTTGTTTGTTACAATAACATTATCTTTGAAGAACAAGAAAATTCGTTAGACATTTCTTCCCGTTTTTTATTTATTTGTTTCTATCACTTATCACTCCTACTAATTTTGCTTTGTTGTTGGCATGATAAATCTAATGAGAGAAAATATGCAAAATTAATTTGGCAGATATTGTTTTGAGTGAAAGAATATTCTACGTTCTTATCTTAATCTGTCTTGTTGACATTTCAGACATATTGCTCTTTTTATGTCCAGATAGGTAAATAAAAGTCTGTTTTGCTTTACTTTACAAAAATTTCCAAATTATCTATTAGCCTTTCTGTTGGTTGAAATTTATTTCTTAGTGTCAAGTGTTATAGATTCAGTATTTAATATCATGCTGACTTATTTTAGTAAAATTTGTTATGATAAAGGAATAATCTGCCTTATTCTGAGGAGATTAAAGAAAGAAAGAGCACTGAAACATGAAAGAAAATCTTTCAAAAAAGACAGGAAAATTAGCTTACAAATAGCATAAAAGAAAAAGAAACATTTGAGGGACATACATATCCATAATTACTTTACCAAGATAACAAAAAATATTTGTTCATTTAATCTTTTTCATATTTAGGAATGATAAAGGAAACTTAAAAGGTTTACATCTGCAGAATATAAGAGTAGGAATTTGGGCTAGTGCTCGAAATAGGATTTCCTTCTCTTTAAATAAGATTGTCCTTTCTAATTGCCTCATTTTGTTGTCAAAATTGTTTGGGACGATTTGGTTTGTCTTCAACTCTTCTTATATTGTCTTCCAATTTTGACAACAAAATGAGGCAATTAGAAAGGACAATCTTATTTAAAGAGAAGGAAATCCTATTTCGAGCACTAGCCCAAATTCATACTCTTATATTCTGCAAATGTAAACCTTTTAAGCTTCCTTTATCATTCCTAAATATGAAAAAGATTAAATGAACAAATATGTTTTGTTATCTGGTAAAGTAATTATGGATGTATATGTCCCTCAAATGTTTCTTTTTCTTTTATGCTATTTGTAAGCTAATTTTCCTGTCTTTTTTTTTAGAGAGATTTTCGTTCATGTTTCAGTGCTCTTTCTTTCTTTAAACTCCTCAAAATAAGGCAGATTATTCCTTCATCATAACAAATTTTACTAAAATAAGTCAGCATGATATTCAAGGATGAATTTATAACAGTTGAAACTAAGATATACATTTCAACTAACAGAAAGGCTAATAGATAATTTGGAAATTTTTGTAATGTAAAGCAAAACAGACTTTTATTACCTATCTGGACATAAAAAGAGCAATATATGTATAAAATGTTAACAAGCTAGATTAAGAAAAGAACGTAGAGTATTCTTTCACTCAGAACAATATCTGCCAAATTACTTTTGCATATTTTCTCTCATAAGATTTATCATGCCAACAACAAAGCAAAAATAGTAGGAGTGATAAGTGATAGAAACAAATAAATCTAAAACTGGAAGAAATGTCTAACGACTTTTCTTGTTCTTCTAAGATAATGTTATTGTAACAAACAAACACACAAGTAGAATTAAATACAAGCGAAAAACCTGCTAACCACAGTGGAAAAGGTTGATCACAGGATAGTAATGGCAATAACGTAAAACAATCCTCTATTCGTCCCTTACAAATAACAAATAAAACAGCACCGAAGTTTCTCTGGCGCAATACAGTTTTCTGTACTACGTATAATGTTGTATGAAACTCTTAGCCACGGCCCATGAAACTCTCAACCTCGGCCCATGAAACTTTCAGCCACGGCCGTGTGGTGGCCTGTGTTGTTGGAAACTATAGCATTGCAAGACTCACGATCATGGCTAACTTTAACCTTAAATAAAAGAAAAACTTCTGAGGCTAGAGGGCTGCAATTTATATGTTTGATGATTGGATAGTTGATGATCAACATTCCAATTTGCAGCCCTCTAGCCTCAGTAGTTTTTAAGATCTGAGGGCGGACAGGGTAAGTGCGGACGGACAGACAAAGAGATATCTAAATAGTTTTCTTTTACAGAAAACTAAAAACTGTTTTGATTTATTATTACTATTATTCAGAATATGAAACCTATTCACATGGAATAAGCCCACAGGTACCACTGACTTGAAATTCATGCTTCCTAAGAATATGGTCTTCATTAGGAATGAGTAAGAGGAGGTAAAGGGAAAAACAAAAGGAAGAGACCTCAGTTATTAAAAATAGAAGAAAAATTCATAGATTAATAAACAGATAAAAATGTATTAAAATGCAAGAAAAATAGTATTAGGGTAGTAATGAATTGTATCTTCTCTTGACCTTCTGTAGTTCCAATTGCACGACATCCTTTGGGAGGCTGTTCCACAGTCCACCGATGTGAGGAATAAAGTACCTCTGGAAATGAGAAGTCCGACTG
>NC_089787.1:4831295-4851295 GCF_040412425.1 Macrobrachium rosenbergii
TGAATAACCCAGTCAGAGTTACATTTCAAGTGAAGTAATCTTCATCTAAATTTAAACTATTAAGATTATAACTGACACAAAGTGACGGACATTTTCAGACGGAAATGGAGAAAAAGATGACCTTTTTCATGTAAAATGAGAATAATGAAGATAGATGTTGGTGTAAAAGAAAATTTCATATTCCCTTCCATATTATTCTTTTTACTTATTCCTCTCTAATTCAAGTCCAGCAATACAAATATAGAAAAAAATAGCATTTAAGAACTATTTTCTTCTCCATTTTCGGTAAGTTCCCAGTATAAAAGCTTCTTATTTGGGGCAGGAAAGGTGAGAGAAATAGATTCTTTCTCAACTTTCGTTCTTCTCTCCCAGTTCCTCCTCCCTCACCTCCCCACCCCATAACCCTTTCCAAACCCTAGTACCATCTTCACCTCCTTCACGTCCCGTTTCTCGCCTTTTTACTCAAAAATTTGTCCTTTCCTCCGCGTCTCCTTCCTATGAATGAGTAACACAGAACTTGAAATCAAATGGATTCCCCGCAATCCGTAATCTCATATCGCTTTTCAAGAGGAAATTATTTTTATGATTAATTCCGTGAAGGTTATGAAGTAAATCGATTTGTTTAGTTCTTCGTTAACTGGATCACTTAGAAATTCGGTGCTAACATATATGAAAGAATTGCCACATGTGGGCCTCGTGATTGGCAACAAGTCATTAGATTTTGGGAGAAATGCGGTCACGATAAGATGAAGTTTGCTGCGTCCTAACCCCTACTGTTTTCTTATCCACATGCCACTTTTATTTCCGATCACCGAGAATGAATTTGGAAAGTTATTTTTAACCATTTTTATATTTTTATAGATTGGTACGACAGTAACTTGAAAACTAGTAAATACGTATGAATAGATATATTTTACACAACTTTCCTCTTATCACTAGAGTTTTCTGAAACTCGGAAATATGATATTAAATATTGTTTGTAATTTTCTTTATACTTCATCTTGGTCTGGCTGTATGTAATTAAACAAAGTGGGAAATGTAAGAAAAATAGAGATTTTGTGTGTTTCATTATTGCACCAACTACTAACAAATACCCATGAAAAATATGATGTACACTTTGTGATCTTTCATTTCTTCTTTTCCTCGTTGTCAGGTACTGGAAGTATGTATTGTACAAATTCGTGGTATGGAAACATAAGCAAATATGAAGATCCTACCATTATGAAGTAGGTTCATATGCCTTCACCATTTTTAAATACTTGTGCAAAGTTAATAGCTACTTCAACAACGACGTAGGGGATATATGTATTCCTACCTCGTTTTTTATTATTTAAGTTCATAATTTCTAATAAGAATTATTTACATTTTATGTTGAAATTTTTTACCCACTCAAACCCTCATTATTTGGTCCTTACAATTTAAGAACGACCTTATGTCCTCCTTAGTATAATGAAGTAATTGTTAGATATCGTAGTGTTAAATCGGTATTAATCATTATCCTTAATTCCTTTCATGATTCACTCTTTCTGTCCTCAAATGCTCTCTATAGTTTTACGTTTTTCACTTCTATTTTCAGAGAGAGAGAGAGAAAGAGAGAGAGAGAGGAACCCATCATTGATAAACTTCCAGTTAGTCATTTGCATAAAAGCTTAATCTGGATTCCCTTTCCTCTCACGTTGCTCTGTTCAGGACAACTTTTAATGAGGACAACTTCTGCATGTTATTTCTGGCAAAACCACTCTGCGAGAGAATCATTTTTTCTGTTAAAGCTTTCAGGAAGAGCTTTCATTGGTAATGATAGTTTTTTTCAGGTAGCCTGTTGGATATTCTAAATTTGGCCTTCAGGCAACAGTACACATATTACTTTTCAATAAGAGCGTGGCAATGGAAAACAGTTTTATTTTTAGAATTCTGCTTCAAAGGGTAGTCTCGGTTGGTGGATTATTCCGATAGGTCGACACTAGGCCTCTTACCAAACTTACTGGCCTCCTAATTCCTATTACCATTGCTAAAGAGATTATATTGTTGGCTTTATTTGTTTGCTGTTTATCAGTTATGAGTTTGCTTATTGGTTTGTCTGTTTGCTCGTCTTTTCTTTAGCAAAATTCCACTCAAATTTATGTGTGGGTCTCTATCAGGATTTCACCAGTGGTGAAAGTCTCAGTCAACGACAAAAATCAATTATGGTTTGGTAAAGGGACGATTTGCAGGAGGAATTCTTCAGCCTTGGCGGAAGTCTGCAGTCTCCAAAGGTTCTTTTTTTCTTCTTTTTTTCTATTCCCCTTCTAACAAATCCGTAAAAATATTTGATAAACAGATCAAATAAGCGAATAAATAAAAAAAAACAGTTAAGTAAAACAAATCAATATTAGGAAAAGCAAAAGTATGACGAGAAAACCTTTGTTTATGATTATTGACCTCAGAAACTGTGATGATTAACATCTAAAGAGCATAATTCGTGCAGTTTCCTCCCGTTTTAAGGATCTGCATTTTACGAGTGGCGGTATATCCGTCTGTCTCTTTGTCTCTCTGTCTGTCTGTCTCTTAACCTTGAGGAGTGATGGTAGCTCAGAAAAGGACAACCCTGAAGGGTTCACCTTAAACTATTATTTTCCCAGAGAGAGAGAGACAGAGACACACGCACACACAAACGCACACACACACACACACACACATACACACACACACACACACACACACACACACACACACACACACACACATATACATATATATATATATATATATATATATATATATATATATATATATATATATATATATATATATATATATATATATATATATATATATATATAGTTTAAGTATGAGGATTAATAAATCTGAAGTTATAAAGTTATAAGGCTTAAATGAATGACAGATGAAAGATTCGTTCGTTAGACATTAAGCGACTGAACAAGAGAAGGAATAACAGTAATCGACATTCATAATGTTGTTCTGTGAGAGTCATAGAGTCGAAGTCCCAAAAGGGAATTATGTAGCTTGAAGGATGACCAGATCGTCAATCATAATCCTTTACATGGGTAAAGGTCATTCCCGTTTCTCTGTTAACGAGTTCTAAAAATAACCAAAGTACAAGTTTCATTTTTTCAGAGTTGCAAATAATTCCACTGCCTTCCTGGCATGTTCTGAAGTTTTAAAGCTTTGGGAAAGGATGGGTTGCATAGATGGTGGCGGTACCAGTAGAAAGAGGTACAGAAATCTGAGATAAGGCGTGGGGGATGAAGGATGAGGAGGGATTAGGTGAAGGCGATGGCAAAAAGTTGGTTCCACTTTCCAAGGTAATGATTTGGTTTTCATGTTGTTTGGGTACTTTTTGCCCTGATACTTCATGTGTTTGCTGCACTACTCGAATATTTTCTTATAATTCACTTGTTGATTTTACTAGAAGAAACTCCCATCGTAAAGTTTTCAATAACGTGAACGGAAAACAGCGCAGTCGTCTCAAATATTAATTATTATTGGATAAAATTCATCCTTTTTCCGGACAAAACTAAAAATACTACCACTCGGATAAAAGGTAATTCATCTTTTAAAAGACTTATTAACATTTCAGACTTTTCAAATATTTACAGTATAAGATAAGGTTTCGTGGCGAAGTGCTTTCGGCCTGTTACGCCTAAAGCAATGGGCTTGATGCCAATACTTGTGCCTGCAACAGAGATGAAAGTGAAAGACAAGCTCTTTGGGAAAGTCACAGAAATAAATTCCTTAGCTTCTCTATTGACAGATCGATGAAGATGGATTGAACTCATAATTTAGCAATGAGTAACGTGAAGGAATTCCGGAAGGCAGGATTCTCGGTTCATTGTCGTTTATTTTAAGTCTGGAAATTGGAAGGCTGTAAATCCTCGGATCAGACACCATGAAAGGCGTAGAGTGATATTCATGCGATTTGCCCAAGACGAGGATGTGTCACTGAGTCCATTTGTCTTTGTTTGTTATCTCACTTTAATGAAACTTTCGTACTTGTTTCAGTTTCGATAACAGCAAGAAAAAACAATGTCCGCTGTGACACAGTTGAATGAAAGCTTCGTACTTAGACCAGGAAAATGGAAAGGAAATGGATTCTTTCTCTTCCTCTTCCGTTCCTCCTCTTCCTCCTCCTTCTCTCCTCGTTCGCCTCCACCTGGCGCCGTCTCTCCTCTTCCTTCATGTCCTTCTCCAACGTGCACCCTCTTTTTTCTGCAACCTTTCCCACTTCCTCCATTACTCCCTTCTAAAATAAACAAGGATTAAAACAACAACGAGATTTTCCGTAAAAGTCAGTATCTCAAATCTCGTTCTTCATGATAAAACCCTGTTTATTCATTGACTCAGACAATCAAGTTATGTTTGTGGAATGTCTGTTTTTTGTTAGTAGGCTTTTTCTGAAACTTATGCCAGAGATGAGTCTCGGGACTTGTAAAAAGGATATGGAGAAACAAATTCTTTATGAGAGGCGACGCATGGCTTACCCCCAACGGAGGATTGCTGTGTTCGAACGGGCCTGCTTTTCTTCATGTATCATTGAGGATAAATTACCACTGACGATGTTTGATTTCCGATTCCCGAGAATGAGTGGGAAGCGGTTGATTTAGTTACTGTGTGAAAAAATAACAAGAAGGTAAAGTCTTGTATCTTTTCAATAAAGACCTCTTTGTCTTATTCTAGATTTTTCTCTCTGCTCTTACGATTTTATGAAGGTTCATAATACGATGCTAAATATAATTAAAAATCATTGCTTTCCTTGTTAATTTTAAATCGACCTTTGTGTTAAATTGGCGATGATGTTATATAACCGAGGATGTGAATACGCCAAATATAAGAGAGATATTTATTTTTTTTAAATATAGTAGCGTATATGCATATAGTATCTAATCCCGTAAATATGCTAAAACTTGATATACGTATTTGCACATCTTATTACATTTTCTTTGTGTCTGTACAACGTTTGATATCTTGTATTGTGGTATTTCGTAACATGGAGCCTAGACTAAGTACGGAAGGCAATACAGCAGTGGCTGCCGATTTGATGAAAAAGAAATTTGTATTATTTTCATTCATTTACTTTTCTTGGTGCAGTGATAATATATAATTAACTGGGAATTTTCAGTGGTATATATTCAAATCATCTTTATTTCACTGACTTTCATTTTTATGGCTATACGTATTGGGTGTAGCGTCTTTCTAGTCTCTCGCCGTTTGGCACCTGTACTTTCAAACTACATCATATTCTCTCTTGAAGTTCTGCACGAATTTCAAACAGTTAGACAGAAGACTACTAGCATCAATATTTCTCTTCCACCTCAATTCATGATTGGTCGTTCAATTCCTTCTCGACAAATGTTTATCCGATATTTTGTTACAGAGAAACCCATTATTAATCAGTCCTCGACAGCCATTTGCATAAAAGCTTAATGTGTAGTGTTCCCTTCGCTTTGTACAATACGATAGTCCCATCTCCAATTCCAGGAATGCTTTTAATGAAGTCGACGTTCTGGATGTTATTTCTGGCAATCCACTCTGCCAAATGGGACCGTTTTTTGTCTGTTTGGAGTTTCCGTAAAGTGCGGAGCCATGTCCGATTAACTAAGCTATCAGGAGGATCTTTCATTAAGGGTTCAGAGGAGAGGTTTATTCCTTGAGGGGAACGGATTCTGGGGACCTATGAATATTCTACAACATTTTTCAGAGAACTGCAGATGTGTTTGTTTACTATCAAATTTTTTAATATGCTTTCATCTTTATAAGTTTCTATGTTTATCTGTTTGACTTCGTAGGTTTGTCAGGAGTTTTACAATATTTTTACCAAAATCTGTTCCTTGACCAGTAAGAAGTGATTAGATTTAAGGAGAGAAAGGAATGTAGCTTTTGGTGAATAGACTGATCATCTTCGAAGGAAGTTCTCATCTCCAAACACTTTTTTTTTATCTCAGAGGCCAGTGGCAAAGGCAACCCACTACCGTTTCCCCACCAGATCAAGCTCGTATAAGAAACAATAAAGGATGAAAGTAAAGAAACAACAATTAAGGATGGTTGCAAAGATCAGGAAAAGTAAAAGAACCGAGCATAGAACTGACATCAGAAACTATCATGAATGCTGTCTGAATCGTATCTTACAAGTGTTTTCACCACAGTGGGTTGAGGATTTCCCAATCTAGCCTTAACCTTTTAATAGCATGCAGCTTTAGACTGAGGCAAAGATTACTTCGACGAGTCCCTCCCGTTTTGATGTTATATATTTTGTCGGAGCAATGAGCGCTCACGCTGGTGTTTCTTATCACTCTCTTTCTCTCATCCTCCAAGCTGCCCCTTGCAGCGATCCAGAACGATTTCCTGGCAACCATGCACATATTGATTGTTTGGTTCAACAAAGATTGGATTTTGAGGAACTTATCCATATCAGGTTTGAAAATAGAAAACTGGTTCTTTAGTTCATGAGTGATTCCATTGCACTGCCTGGCCAGAGGGAAATGAACAAGGAGCGCTGACAAGCATGAATGATATTCTTTTCAACAATTATAAAAAGGGAGAAATTATGAAAATTACTTTGAAATTATGTCCTGCAAGTTTCAGTATCCCTGGCATCATGCATATTTCTTATGGTGGTTCCAAAAATTACAGGCTCAGTTCAATAAGAAATAAACAGATTTTTCTTCTCGTTAAAAACTGGTACCTATATACAGCGATCTCGAATGATCAGCAGTTAGCACTGAGAGATGCACTGACCTACCAAACATGGATCAGTCCCTCCACCATTCAGCTGCTGTTCCCTCTTTGGAAGAATCATGGTGGAAAAGGGTTGACATCTACTCTAAGTACAAAATATGAAATAGACAGGCATATGCACGAAAGATTCATCATCAACTTATCACCTCTCTTGACATCCCAGTGGTAGTGTCGCTGAAAAGTCGTCGTTCTTCAGCCATTCGGGGGCTCGAGTCCACCTGGTGACGGATCGACGCTTATCTGTTATAAAGTCCCCCTCGGTGTTTATTCCGAAGTTCAGAAGATATCAAACGACATTTTTTAGCTTAATATCAATAAGCGACAAAAATTATATATATATATATATATATATATATATATATATATATATATATATATATATATATATATATATATATATATATATATATATATATATATATATATACACACACACACACACACACACACACACACACACACACACACATATATATATATATATATATATATATATATATATATATATATATATATATATATATATATATATATATATATATATATATATATATATATATATATGAAATAAAGAAATCTTTAAAAGATTACGAAATTTTCAGATTAATATTGGAAAAGTAAACACAAATGTGATACGGTATAACCTGATGTTATCCAAGGATGATGAGAAACGGCTATAAACGGAGTAAAAATAAACATGGGAAAAGGCTTTCGGGAGGAGGACATATATTTCTGAAATAACTTCTTCGAGAGAACAGAAAAGGCCAAGGGTTATACAATTCCGAATTTAAAGCGAATTTGTCGGGGACAGGTTCAATAAAAGTATTGACCTTTTTACGATGGATTTCGTTATCGTATTATCTTCCCAAAGTGTCTTTTGTATTTCCGTAATACTCTGGTAACCACGAAGAAGGAACAGTTTCTGCGCGAACTAACATAAGAAAACATTGTAAAAGCCAACACATTTCATCGTCTTAGCCATTTTGCAGCATATTTACTTATCGACGTTTTTTATGTACTGAAAATATATGTTTCGTTCATCTTATTGTGTGTGTTTTTTTTATAGTGTTCGAATTATACTTGTTTCCTAACTGGACATACAAAAATTATTTTGAGCATTTTGTTTACTTGTTTTGGAACCATTTACATCTTCATAAATGGTTTTCACCTGCTTTTAAGACACAATGTTCGAATTATACTTTCTTTCTATTAATAGATGTTTTCTTAGAATCCTCTTGTTATGCAGTAGCCATAATTTTCACATCATTTAATATTTTTCCTCTTTTAAAAGATTCCTTTAGATTTGCGATTTTCTATATTTATATCCCACTCATCCATCTACATAGATGTTCTTTATCAATCCTGATGACACAGCAATTTAGATGAGTAATTCCGAATTCGGTAACATCAGATAAAAGAAAATATTTTTAAATCAATGATTTTCGTATTTTCAAATAATGAAGGAGCGAATAAGGTTTCTTGATTCATCATCTTAAAAGCCATATAGTGGTTTCCACGTTGCTTTAGGTAATTCATTTTCAACTTCATTACTTTTGTAAACTAGAATAAAAAAATAAATCTTTGTTCCCATTTAGCTATGAGGGTTGTTTTACATTATATTAGTTGTTAAAATAAGGAAATACACTGGAATTTGTAATCATAATTTGTTCTCTCTCTCTCTCTCTCTCTCTCTCTCTCTCTCTCTCTCTCTCTCTCTCTCTCTCTCTCTCTCTCTAAAGAAATATTGCAATTTATGAGACTTTGCCGGTGGTGAATGTGGATAAATTAAAAACCTTTTAAATTTACATATTTTTCTTGGGAGCCAGAATTATATTGTAGCATAATAGACAGTCAAGAAAATTACAATGATAACACGATAAGAAATAACATGAACTCAAGAATTTTATGCACTTTTCGTTACAAAGATTCCAGTTGTTTTATAATGCTGACTATTTATTGCGAAGGAACAACACATTCATATTTCTTCATGGCTTCAGGGACTAGAATTCATTTCCTTTTCTTCAGACATGTATTGTTGAATACAAGTATTAAAACTGAGACATATTCGAAGGAAAAATGGTGGTTTATTTTTCCTGAGACTAGAAGAGTGACAGGGAAATATATTATCCCTCTGTATCTTTCATTCTTCAACTCCTCCTCCTCCTCCAATCCTCCTTCTCCTTTCCTCTTCCTCTTCCTCTTTTCCTTCTTTTTTCATATTTGTCTTGAAAAAGGTAATGGATATTGATATCAAGGAGCTTTTTTTTTTTCTGTAAAATCCCACTCTTTGAATTTAGTCGTCGGCATGAAAGCTGCCTGATAAAACGCAATGAGGATTGGGAATCAGATATTGCTTGTAATGACAATAGTCTACTTGGAATTATATCCTCTTTCGACTTGTCGCCGCCAGTCGTCTAGTCTAGTGGTTCTCAACTAGGGGCAGGGGTGGGGGGGGGGAGGATGTGGCCTCAAACTGGCTCTAGGCACACACAAAACGCAGTGTTCATCAGTCCGCACCACTGACAGGTCATGTTGGGATTGCTCTCCAACTAGCTTTTTGAGTTTGTGTTAGTATTTTTATTGCATATTATTTGGAATAAACCTTCTGAGGCAGACAGTTTTGGAATGAAGGGGGTTGGGGGTGGGGATGACATTCTGACATATGGTGAAAGGGCGCATGGGCCTAATCAGACTCTCACTACTGCCCTCTGTATATGTAGGTAGAATGAACCTACCCTCATCCAAGTCTCGGGACTGTGCGTAACGACTACTGGGACTAGCCTCTTCGTCTCGACACTTATTTATATATCGCGAATTGCAGACTGCATGGGTAAATTAGTATTAAACAAAGTAAAAAAAAGCTGTGGATTTTCACTAGATAGTGACCCACATGGGTTTTTTAACACGTCGGTATGTATCCACATTTGCGGCGTGTTTAGTATAAGCCCGTTCGGGATGACCATAAAAACATTAACAAAAGACTGTAAATATCATGAAGTTAATGACCCCAAAGAAATATTAGTCCTAGATAACGACCCCCGAACTTTGCTTGGGGTCACTACCTAGAAACATCCAAAGTTTTTAACGGATAAATAGAAGTTTGATGTCCGTCACTGGTATTACATTCTTGTGATTAGTCTTTTCTGCTATAGTCAGGCGGTTTTTCTTATATATTTAATTTTACTTGTGTGTTTGTTTGTTACCATAACATTATTTTACAGAAGCTCGAGATGTTGTCAGACATTTCTTCCAATTTTAGATGTATTAGTTTTCAGAAGGTTCAGATAATGATGGTATAGATATTATCATAATTCTTCATTTATCTGTAATCTGTTTTCCTCCCTTCCTCTTCCTTCGTTGTTGGTTTGTTACATCTAATGAGATGAAACATGAGGATAAATTTCGCAGATACACTTTTCAGTTAAAGAATATTCTTGGTTCTTACCTTAATCTATTCTACAAGAACATTTCGGAGACATGGACAGCATTAATTTTATCTTGCCCTATGCCACAAACTTTCCAAGAGATGTAGTCGCGTGTCTGAGCATTGAAATTTATCTCCCATTTTTTCAGCATTGTAGATCCCGCGCCTACAGTTGTGCTGGTATATCTCCGAAAATGTTCTTTGATTAAAAAGGAATAAGATAGAGGGAAGCATTATAAACCAACATTTTTACTAAATGGGCAAAATATTTCATAATAATAATAATAATAATAATAATAATAATAATAATAATAATAATAATAATAATAATAATAATAATAATAATAATAATAATTCTCTTTGCTTCAGCCCAGGGCCATATACATGGAGTATATAAAGTTGAGACAAAATACAATACGCACAATCTAGATACACGAGATAAAATGATAAAAATGATAATTGCCAATATCCACACATTCGCTGAAGTAGTAGTAAAAATAGTAATTATAGTAATGGTAATGACAGACTAACTGAGAATAATAGTAAGAATATTAAAAATTATAACAAATAAAAACAGACTGCATACAATTAATTTCCAACTAGATACCTTAGGTGGTTACTGAAGTCAGGTCCAGAGGGCTAAATACGAAAAGTGAAAAACGCAAATAATAATAATGATAGTAATCATGATCATCATAAACATAATAATACAATGAAAACAACAACAATAGCAACAACAATAATAACAATAATAATAATAATAATAATAATAATAATAATAATAATAATAATAATAATAATAAGAGATTCTGCAGATGACATTTTAATAAATAGCAAAAGTAGAGAATAAGTATACACAGCAACTCAGGCCACCCGTTGTGAAGGAAGATAAATCCATTTAAGGAAAAGAAACCTCATTATCCCATCTTTCCCACATTTTAGATCTTTTTCTTTCCACACTGCTTAGGATGCATCTTACAAGCGAACTGGTGCTTTTTCTCAGTCGGTTGATTAGACCGGACATTGCTCGCCTAACAATGATTTTTAAATTATCCAGGCGGTTTTCTATGAACATCCGAGCGGCAGAGTGGTAGCAGGGTGTGTTGGTGAGGCGTCCCAGAATGTCATTGTGTACAGTGATGATACAGCTCATGGCTCTCGGGTACAGTACGAGCGGAAGAGCAGCAATTTCTTGTCTCGGTGACAAAAGGCAAATCTTTTTGCAGTCATGTTGCCAGTTGCACATAGTTTACGACGCCTCAGTTCTATGTCTGCCATATCTTTTAGGTCGTCCGTGATGACGTGGCCCAAATACGGAAATTCATGCACGAATTCCAGATGATTATTTCTGAGGAAAATTTGTGGTTCTGCAGTGTGCTTAAGCGATCTCGGGAACAGCGACATGCACTGGGTCTTGGTTTCGTTGAATAGGATATAAAATTCCTCTGCATACCTGTGGTAAGTGTTGATTAGTCACTGGAGACCTTGCACCAATTGGGAAATCAGAACCATATCGTCGGCGTAACAGAAAATGTTTATTGTTGTTTTGTTGACAGAGCATCCGACTGGAAGTGAGTTCAGTTTGACATTCAGGGCATCTGTGTATGTATTAAACAGGAATGGAGAGAGAATATCCCATTGCCGCAGCCTATTTAGGGAGCCGAAGTTGTGAGAACCAGCAATATAAAATGCCAATTAAATATAGAGACGTGCCTCTTTTGTGCAGCTTCAGGAAGAGCTTCAGTTAGTTTACTTTGTCAAACGCTTTTCTCGCATCTACAAAACACAGGAAAACAGGAGAGGCTGATGATAGGTAATAGTTCAGCAATTCTTTCAGGATGGAGATGCAGTTGTCAGTTGAGTGGTTTCCTTTAAATCCCAACTGGTTGTCAGTGTGTGTAGAAAGGGGAAAAGTCTCACTAGAAGAACTGACTCTAGTATCTTTGATGCAATTGTAGTAACTACAATTGGGGAATAATTGCCAGGGTCAGTTGCACCCTGTAGCTTACTTTTTATTAATGGTATTAAGTGAACGAAGAGTGGGGAGTCTGGGAGAAACTGGTGAATTATGCATGCATTGAATTATCGAGTGGCAGAATTCGAAAGTTTCTGCAGGAAGACCATTGCAGTGAGGCGATTTATTATCAGGTATTGTTTTGGCATTGCTGATGTTACCTTGCATAATACAATCAGCGAAATGAAACGGAATGTTATCAGTAAGAGGGTTATCTACTACCCTTCGCAAGTCTTGATCATTTTTACAGTTTAGGATAGCAATGCAGCGATCACCCCACATAGCTCGTCGCCGACGGCTTCTACTACTCGCTGTGATAGCTTCTTAATTTTGGGATATAGGTATTGAATGCTATTCCAAAGACGAGGGTAATCGCCAGATTCTAATTTTCTAGGCATTGCATCTGCTTTTAGTTGCTTTTCATTCAATCTGCAGTGCTTAAAGGCGAGCTTGAACTGCGCTCTTGCCTGTCTCATTAGCAATGCAGTGTCCTTCCCTCGGGCTACCATTTTGCTTTGGCAGTAAAAACATTTCTCGTGAGTGTACATACAGACCTTTAACCAAGTCATTCCAGTCAGGTATGTTACGAGTGTTGCCTTGACGAAATCTAAAGGTATCCCTGCCAGAGGCAAGCATAGCAGATATTATATTTAAATAGAATTCTTTAAGATCTCTTCTCTGGCGGTCATTTCTACATTTTGGGCTAGTGCAAAGTAAAGTGTCTGCCAGCTGAATTATTGATCAGACCTATTTTCTTTGGTCACCCTAAAGAATCTGGTTTTCTGGTGGTTTTTAAAGTCCCGGTCAGCAGCAGGTAGGCGACCAGTTATGTTTCACAGTAGGGAGTGATGGGGTATTGAATGACACCTGTAAGGGGATGTGATTGTAGGCTGTTGCAAGATCGTAGAGAATGTTGCAGGTCACAATTGATTCACAAAGGTGCGGAGACTTGACGCAGTGGTCCAGCCAGAAGGTTGTAATTGTATCCATTCTATTTTGTACACAGGTATAGGAAGAGGGGGCGGGGGAGCATAATATCACTAATTTAGGGTAAGTTTGTTATAAAATTGTTTTGTGGGATGAAAATTAAAGTTCCTAATTATACTAATATGATCAGCAGTGGTATCGTGAATAATGCTGCGTAACTCGCCTAGGATCATGCCTAGGATCATGATCATTTTCCCAGGGTATATAAAATTAATGATTAGGATCTTAGGGTCCCCTACAGTCACTTGAAGACCCAGAAATCTATTACTCCTATAGGTCATCACATTCACTATACTGTCTAAAGATTTGTGCCACAGGAAAGAAAGGTGACCAGCTATGATGTGATCTATAACTTGCATTGATGAGGTTGAGAAAGCAGCTGAAGTCTTCATGCACTGAATTGCAGATGACAAGGTCATGTGGCCAAAGGAGCGTTTCTTGTGATGCAATTATGCCTTTGAAATCTTTGCAGAACATGTTTGGGGAAAGAAATGCTTCACTTGATGCCAAAAATATTCCATGAAATTATATCAAATGTACCCGTGGCTACTCACGAAATTGAGAAATGAGTGAGTTGATCATTTGGGTGGATGGAGGTTGGCTGGCTCTTGTGGTAGAAGGTGAGCCTGAGCCTATACCCCTGCATGGGATGCCAGTAAGTATCCTTCAGGGATATGGTTCCGGATTAGTTTATATTTTGAGACTTTTATGTTAGGACCATAATTCTCGCCTTTAAGAATATCGAGGTAACGAAATAGGCAAGTAATCCTGTAAGCCACATTATGTTTAATTTTGCATGAGAGACCGTGGAAGATAAGAGGGTCGGAGCCCGTGAGAAACTTGTCTCCCTCTACTATGGCGTTTAGCTTCACCAATGAGTTCAAATTGTAAATCACAATGTGACATCTCTTCTCAGGTTTCAGGCGAGGTGATTCACGATTGTTGGGGTTCAATCCAGCGGGCAAACGAGAGGCTCTTTTCTTTTTTCTGCTGGCTTGTGTCTAGGAATTTCTCAGCCTCATCTGCGGTGGACCAAATTGGCATCATCTATCTTTGAGTCAGGCTCGTCTTCCATTCCACCACTAGGAACAGATGAATGTAGTTTGGTTACTGGCCCTAGAGAAAAGGCTGAATTGCTTCATCGAGCCTTTCACACTAAGCAATCAGCTGAGGATGTCCCTCTCCCTGATACTTACAAAAATTTGCATTTTACTCCAGGGATGTTAACAAAAATCTGGATAAACTTGATAGCTGGGATGGAGATGATCCTGACGCTTTTCCTTCCCTTTGTTAAAAAAAAATCTAATGTGTTGTCTCCCAAGGGTAGTAGATTTTATAGATTTTTATGTTGACGTAGTATCTTTGTGGACGATGGATACGCAAGCTTAGTAATACAGTGCCTGTACCAAAGTGATGCATATCTGCAGACTGCAGTAACTACGGGCTAACCTTTATTCTCACTGTGCTCTCCAAAGTTGCTAAAAAACTTATTTTTAAGCCACTATATAAGTATGTGGAATCTAAAGGATTGTAAGCTGATAGTCAATATTCATATAGGAAGCAGTTAGGTACCTGTGATGTTCTTTTAGACTTGACATGCCATTTGCTAGGGAACCTTGATAAGGGTTTTGAGTGCAGAGCAATTCAAATAGATTTTAGTGCTGCATTCGATTTAGTAAATAACAAGGCACTTATTTATAAACTACAGAGTCTTGGAGTGGGTGGATATGATTTCAGATTTCTTCAAGATTTCCTTACAGGTAGGCAGCAGCGAGTTACTGTGGGCGGGATCTTCATTGAACCAAGACCTATTTTGTCTGGAGTTCCACAGGGAAGTGTTCTTGGTCCACTGTTATTTTTAGTGGATACAAGTGATAGGGTTGTTGGCCTGGAAAACAAGATTGTTCAGTACTCTGATGATGCAACACTTGGTGGGTGTAGTAATGAAGCGGCCCTCAGCCTCAGTTGGGGCATGGACTGGATCAGTGAATGGTGTAGTCAGTGGGGTATGAACTCCAGTAAACGAAAACATTATTGATTAGCTGATCTCGTGCAGATTTCCCACCTCGTCCTCCCCTTCAGGTGGATGGAACTTTGCTGAAAGAGTCTGAAGCTTTCAGCGAATGCCGCGCCAAAGTTAGGTATTGTCAGTAAAGCCTCATATATTTATACAGTGATACAATTAATGCAACCTGTTTTAGGTCATTTGTGTTTCTTTTACTAGAATACTGTTCTCTGGTGTGGATGTCTGCTTCTACCAGAGATTTATCTCTTGTAGATAGAGTGGTTCGTGGTGGCAGGTTTCTGTTTCCTAATAGTAACATTTATGACTTGGACCATTGACAGATGGCCTCTTGTCGTCACTTTTTCATAAGTTGGGTTTCAACAGAAATCTTTCACATTTACAACTGATCCCTGATCCCCTTTACCTGCCGAGAGCAACCAGATTCGCTGAACAGCAGCACCAATATGCAGTAAATGTGCCTTGCTGTCGAACTTCTCATTTCCAGAGGTACTTTATTCCTCACATCGGTGGACTGTGGAACAGCCTCCAAGAGGATGTCGTACAATTGGAACTACAGAGGTTCAAGAGACGATACAATTCATTACTACCCTAATACTATTTTTCTTGATTTTAATGCATTTTTATCTGTTTATTAACTTATGAATTTGTTTCTTCAATTTTTGATAACTGAGGTCTCTTCCTTTTGTGTTTCCCCTTACCTCCTCTTACTTATTCCTAATGAACACCACATTCTTTGGAAGCATGAATTGCAAGTCAGTGGTACACTCGGAAACCGCAATCTCCGACCCACCTAGGTCGCGCTCCGAGTTTATGAGCGGGGCCTTTCTGGACGGCGGGCAACGCCAACTACCAGTGACTGAAACACACAGGAACACCGTTTGAACTCTTTTGGATGTTCCTTTGGGTGTTTTATCTTTATTTATTTGTGTTTTTTTTATGATTTTGCTGCATATAATGCAAAGCAGTCATGATATGATTATATAGACAACACTGTGTTGAATTCTACAACCTGTATAATACCAGAAACGAATGAAAAATGCCCAAACTGCCAGGTTGTGGTTAAGAAAGGGTGGGAGGTTAAGATTCTGTGTGTGTGTGTGGAAATGACAGTCTGAAGCAGCGTCACACAAGTGGACGAATCACAGCGCCGACCAAGCTAACGTAATGAGTAGGAGCAGGACTTGTGCATTGGTTTAAACGTCTGCTAAAAAGGTAGTGTGCTTTGTCGACGCGCCATTCTGCCTCTCTCTCTCTCTCTCTCTCTCTCTCTCTCTCTCTCTCTCTCTCTCTCTTCCCTTATATTTTATGAGTGTTATGTATATTTTGGCCATTTAGAGAAAGATGATGATGATGATGATGATGATGATAATGATGATGGTGATGATGGTATTGATGAGATAGAGAGAGCGAGCGAGGAATAAGGGAAGAGAGAGAGAGAGAGAGAGAGAGAGAGAGGGGGGGAGAGAGACACACACACACATACCCACACAAGCCCACGCGCGATCAATTCTACCCTTCCCTCCCCCACCCTTTCCTAACCACAAACCGGCAGTTTCGGCATTTATTATTCGTTTCGATATTATAGAGGTTGTAGAACTGAGCACAGTGTTGTCTATATAATCATACCATGACTGCTTTGCATTATATGCAGCAAAATCAAAAAAAAAAAACACCCAAAGGAAAATCGAACAGTTCAAACGGTGTTCCAGCGTGTTTCAATCCGTGATAGTTGGCGTTGCCCGCCGTCCAGAAAGGCCCCGCTCATAAACTCCGAGCACGACCTGGGGTGGGTCGGAGATGTGGTTTCCGGAGTGTACCTGTAGGTTTGTTCCATGTGAATAGGTTTCATCTTCTGAATAATAATAATAATAATAATAATAATAATAATAATAATAATAATAATAATAACAGTTTTTAGTTTTCTGGTAAAGAAAACTTGAGGAGATGGCCTTTTTGTCCGTCCACACTTTCTCGTGTCCGCCCTCAGATCTTAAAAACCTCTGAGGCTAAAGGGCTGCAAATTGGTATGTTGATCATTCACCCTCCAATCATCAAACATACCAAATTGCAGCCCTCTAGCCTCAGTAGTTTTTCTTTTATTTTAGGTTAAAGTTAGCCATGATCGTGCGTCTGGCAATGCTATAGTTTCCAACAATACAGGACACCACCGGGACATGGCTGAAAGTTTCATGGGCCGCGCTGAGACTGTCATGGGCCGTGACTGAGAGTTTCATACAACATTATATGCTGTACGGAAAAACGCGATTGCGCCAAAGAAACTTCAGTGCAGTTCTACTTGTTATTTGTTGGAACGAATAGAGGACTTTTACGTTATTGCCATTACTATCCTGTGATCAACCTTTTCCACTGTGGTTAGCAGAATTTTCCCCATGTATTTAATTCCACTTGTGTGTTTGTTTGTTACAATAACATTATCTTTGAAGAACAAGAAAATTCGTTAGACATTTCTTCCAGTTTTTATTTATTTGTTTCTATCACTATCACTCCTACTAATTTTGCTTTGTTGTTGGCATGATAATCTAATGAGAGAAAATATGCAAAATTAATTTGGCAGATATTGTTTTGAGTGAAAGAATATTCTACGTTCTGATCTTAATCTGTCTTGTTGACATTTCAGACATATATTGCTCTTTTTATGTCCAGATGGGTAAATAAAAGTGTGTTTTGCTTTACAATACAACAATTTCCAAATTATCTATTAGCATTTCTGTTAGTTGAAATTTATTTCTTAGTTTCAAGTGTTATAGATTCAGCATTTAATATCATGCTGACTTATTTTAGTAAAATTTGTTATGATAAAGGAATAATCTGCCTTATTCTGAGGAGATTAAAGAAAGAAAGAGCACTGAAACATGAACGAAAATCTTTCAAAAAAGACAGGAAAATTAGCTTACAAATAGCATAAAAGAAAAAGAAACATTTGAGTGACATACATATCCATAATTACTTTACCAAGATAACAAAACGTATTTGTTCATTTAATATTTTTCATATTTAGGAATGATAAAGGAAAGTTAAAAGGTTTACATCTGCAGAATATAAGAGTAGGAATTTGGGCTAGTGCTCGAAATAGAATTTCCTTCTCTTTAAATAAGATTGTCCTTTCTAATTGCCTCATTTTGTTGTCAAAATTATTTGGGACGATTTTATTTGCCTTGAACTCTGCTTATATTGTCTTCCACGAGAGAGAGAGAGAGAGAGAGAGAGAGAGAGAGAGAGAGAGAGAGAGAGAGAGAGAGAAACTAAGGCTTTGTTAAACGTACTTAAAAAA
This sequence comes from Macrobrachium rosenbergii, assembly GCF_040412425.1. NCBI lineage: Eukaryota > Metazoa > Arthropoda > Malacostraca > Decapoda > Palaemonidae > Macrobrachium > Macrobrachium rosenbergii. The sequence goes on from NC_089787.1 coordinate 4,849,771, forward strand.
ATTAGTATGGTCTTTCCTCGATTATTAATATTTATATGAACTATTTTCAATATTTTAACGATAAGTTTCTGTAGCAGATGTCTTTTGTGCAGATAATTTTTTTTTCTCATAAAGAACCAAAGAAATGCACACACACAAGAATTTTTATAATACAATAATAACATCATTTGTACACACACACACACACACACACACACATATATATATATATATATATATATATATATATATATATATATATATATATATATATATATATATATATATATATATATATATATATATATATATATATATATATATATATATATATATATATATATATATATATATATATATATATATATATATATATATATATATATATGAAGATAAAAAGTATATATAAAAACACTGTCAAGAATTTTTCAACCATATATTTATAAGAGTTATATTCCTTCTGTAGCCCATACATGAACAGGGACACAGAAGGAAGCTATTTGCTATTTATGTTGCAACGTTCAAATAGTGTTTTATGGGCCTTTCATCTTCATATTATACTGTGGTATGACAATAATTGACATTCATATATATAACATATATATATATATATATATATATATATATATATATATATATATATATATATATATATATATATATATATATATATATAAACATAGAATCTGAATAAAAATATATGAAAATCATATCTTTCCCATTAGCGGGATTGATGCTTCTCTTGTAATTCTCATTTATTCCTTATCATAAACGAAAACCTAAAATCGAAATATCATTAGGTCCTCCATCATTTCTCTCGGTGAAAACTTGAAACGTAATTTTGAATTTCTCTTATTTCTTCAGCAGTTGTTTCATATCTCCGTTCCCAGAAATGCTTCAAACGAAGACTAAATTTAAATGCTATTTCGAAAAGGGTCCATTTTAGGCCTTTTCAAAACTCATAAAAAACCAAGAGTGGTTTTTCTTGTGCCAACAAGAGCTTTTGGAAATTATGAAAAGGTTGGGGATTAAAGCTACATTCCTCTCCTGCCCAACTAGTCGCCAATCAAAAGGCCCAATATTGGGTAATAAAATTTTTGTTGACATATACAACTAATGTATTGTCTTCTGATACTAACAAATATGCAAGTAAATAATTAGACAAGTATACAAATGACAAATATAAAGATAAAAAACATAGCCTGGTTGGGAGAGATAATTATAGATCTGAGAAAATGTGTTCATTGCTGTAAAATTCCAGTACTGATTTTCAAAAAACATAATAAAGGTTTCCTTTTCGTTTTTGCCAGCTAATTTATTTTTCTTTGTCGTTGGGGTGATAAAAATATGAAATATAAAATCAAAGGAGCAAGCAAATTTTTTTTCGGATGTAGGAAGGTTCAGAATAAACCGGAATTATGTCAGTTAGGGCCAATTTTCACAGGCAGTCAGTAAGTTCAATAAGGTGTTAACGGGACTGTGAAGCCTGCCGTGAACCTTCGGACTCGACAAACATTACCAAAGCTGTACTTTTTCTCATTACAGC
>NC_089787.1:4856295-4963795 GCF_040412425.1 Macrobrachium rosenbergii
CGTGATTTAGATATTATTAATACATTTGTAGCTTCATGATTGTATATAAATCACGGTGTGATAAAAAATTTCATAACAGGAGCTGCGTGTTCCAAACGCACCAATGAACTGTCATGGCGGGGAGGTGGGTCATTGTCGAGGGCTAGTACACTTTCCCCGCCACGACGGGTAAAAGCAGTACGACATCTCGGCAAAATACTTATACCTCTTGATGGCTCAATGGTTTACGCTAACTGGAGTCGCTGAATAGGCTTTCGTCGGGTTCGTGTCCCCACGATTCCAATTCATTTATCACTTATATAAATTCCCCTTCGGCGACAATTCTCCAACGGAGATATACCGAGGTAGCGTGGATTTCGATATTAAGCGACATTTGTAGCTTCATGATTGTATATAAATCACGGTGTGATAAAAATTTCATAACAAGAGCTGCGTGTTCCAAACGTACCAATGAACTGTCATGGCGGAGGTGGGTCATTGTCGAGGCTAGTACACTTTCCCCGCTCACGACGGGTAAAAGCAGTACGACATCTCGGCAAAATACTTATACCTCTCTTGATGGCTCAATGGTTTACGTCAACTGGAGTCGCTGAATAGGCTTTCGTCGCGGGTTCGTGTCCCCACGATTCCAATTCATTTATCACATATATAAATTCCCCTTCGGCGACAATTCTCTCAACGGAGATATACCGAGGTAGCGTGGATTTCGATATTGCGACATTTGTAGCTTCATGATTGTATAAATCACGGTGTGTGATAAAAATTTCATAACAAGAGCTGCGTGTTCCAAAACGTACCAATGAACTTTCACGGCGGAGGTGGGTCATTGTCGAGGCTAGTACACTTTCCCCGCTCACGACGGGTAAAAGCAGTACGACATCTCGGCAAAATACTTATACCTCTCTTGATGGCTCAATGGTTTACGTCAACTGGAGTCGCTGAATAGGCTTTCGTCGCGGGTTCGTGTCCCGACGATTCCAATTCATTTATCACTTATATAAATTCCTTCGGCGACAATTCTCCAACGGAGATATACTGAGGTAGCGTGGATTTCGGATATTAAGCGACATTTGTAGCTTCATGATTATATATATATATATATATATATATATATATATATATATATATATATATATATATATATATATATATATATATATATATATATATATATATATATATATATATATATATATATATATATATATATATATATATATATATATATATATATATATATATATATATATATATATATATATATAACCGTATATATATGTATATATATATATATATATATATATATATATATATATATATATATATATATATATATATATATATATATATATATATATATATATATATATATATATATATATTATATTGGTATATATATATATATATCATATATTGTATATATATATATATATAATATATATATAATATATATATATATATATATATATATATATATATATATATATATATATATATATATATATACCTTGCCCCGCCTATATATATATATATATATATATATATATATATATATATATATATATATATATGGCTATATATATATATATACATTGCCAGCTAATAGGCTTATGAGATTACACGTGTTTCATAGAAAAAAAACTGCTTTCATTTGGATAGAACGCATGTCTCTCAAATGTAATGCCAGGGATCTATCTATTGATACCCTGCATATATATATATATATATATATATATATATATATATATATATATATATATATATATATATATCCATATATATATATATATTTATATATATATATATATATACATATATATATATATTGTAAAAATTAGCAGTTCAACACGCTTATGAAACTGTTCTCCTTTCCTGCTTTGGGTTGGTTTGAACCAGTGAAAGTCCGGGGAATAGGGGCTCAGAGAATATAATAGTTGGGGGACAGTAATCTGGCTTTGCACCGCTTTCTTTGGTACAGAAAGATGCAAATACATTTTCTATGAGATAGCAGCGTGCCCTGGGTCAGGACATCGGCCCTCCCCACCTCCACTGTCCAGAAGCAATAAAAGGTCAGGGCGAAGGCAGCCCTTTCTCACACGCCGTCGCTAGTTTAAGCCGAAAGTCAAGTCTCGTGGTCTTGCCCCCCTGCCCTCCGTTTTCCGCTCCCGCCACGTGGAGCCCATCGCCATCCTTTGTGCCCCGTGTTCCATTCCACGTGGCCTTAGATGACTGCAAGGGGATTACAAGTCTAACTAACGCGAGCTGATACTCAACGGAGGCCTTTCCATCATCCCACGGCGCCCTTTTTCCGCCCCAATCTACGATTAGAAGAAATACTTTGGAGAAGGAGGCCTCTGTCCATGTCCTCACGCGTGGTTCTCGGCAGAAGACGCTTCATCCCTACGCCCTACAAATGTGGTAATGTACCCAAAACGAGTTGCTAGTCACGATTACTTAGCCCTTTTGCATTTATTAATTTCGAGGCCTTTCATAACTTTGTGTTCCCTGATATTCCTTGGTTCGCTAGGCCCACGTGTTCACAGCTCCTTTCCTCTGAGAGTCACAAGTAATGCCTCGGGAGTCCTGGCGCCTTCAGTGCACCCCGAGTAATTCAATCCCCAAATTCCAGCATTAGATGTGTAACGGGGGTCCTAATATCGTTTCAGGAAGACGCTCCAGCAGAATTATCCTTCGTCCGTGTTCCTGGCATTCCCAAGCTCCCCACCTTGGGAGGACTTCTACGGCAGTAATTTACCGTGTTTTAAGTTAATTTTCCCATTGACCTTGTGTGCTATCAAATATAGCTATTTTTATATCCACGTGTTTCACTGTACTTCCCAGTGAAGGAGCCCTCCGCTCCTGTGTACTTCTTTTTGTTTGTGTTTTATATGTCCTGGGTTCTTACAAGGCCATTTTCGAGTAAAGTAATAATTGTGGAGTCATAAGATCCACCTGCACCAGGAAACATATAAAAATGGCGACCTGACAAGTGATTCTCGTAATGATTGCATCCCCTCTTCCCCATTTGTTGTTTGTGTTGCAATTTGTGAAATCAGCAATTAGCTCAGCTAAGCTGGATACGAGACAGATTATGAACCTTTGAAAAGCCAGCGTAACAGGCCAAGGAAATTCTGTCCCAGTAAGCAAACTGTGTTTATTTAGCGTAGACACTTTAGAAACGTGACTAGCCCTAGGGAATTTTTTTTTTTATAGTAGGGCGCATGTCCGAGGAAAACGAGAGAGAATCGCCCAAACTTAGCTTTGAAGCCTTTAATTCACGGGCTTGCATGCCATTCAATTAGGTTATATAGGTGATAAATCATTAAAAGGAATAGTGCGATATTCCTCCTGTAGAAACGAGTGATTTCGAAACCGAATCATTAGATAGGCGCTCGAGACCCTCGACGGCAAACACGTGTTGAAAAGTCAGATTAGCATTGCTGACGCATTTTACCTCTCTCTCTCGTTTTAGAAATAGGAGCGAAACGCGTATATTATACGCCAAGGACGAAAAGGGTCAACAACCGTTAGTCTCTCAGTTCAGGGAAGTCCCGGGTGTTTACGTCGTTCATTCATTTGGCGCAGACGGCCTTGGGAACCCATTCCGTGAAACGGTACAGTTAGGAAAACATTTGTTTGTTTGATTTGCTTCATATCTACCAAATTGTTTTGCATTATTGGGGTCTGACATTATATGTTCTGTATTGTTCTGTTTTTTTTGTGTGTTTGTTTTGTGCTTTTAACTTGGCTGCGTGTTTGCCTATCTGTTGTGATTGTGGGATGTCCCCACCTAGTTGCCCTTGAGAATAACACTTCTCCCATAAGTCAGTAAAAGTAGCGCCCTGATCAGACGTCGTCTGTGCAGAAATTCCCGGGCGCCTATATATTCTATTCTTGTCCCCAATAAACCCGTGTCGTCAGTCCGTTGGTGAGACCAATTCATTTTCCATTCAGTCCCCAAATGAGCCCGTTTCGTCGGTTATTCGGGAGACCTAAATATATATCCCAATCTAGTCCCCAAGTAAGCCCGTTTGTCGTTACCTTGGGAGACCAATCCTTGCTAATTCATCGTCCCCAATCAGCCCGTTTTGTCGGTAAATCGGGAGACCAATCATTGCCCATCCATCGTCCCCAATCAGCCCGCTTCGTCGGTAAATCGGGAGATCAATCATTGCTAAATTCATCGTCCCCAATCAGCCCGCTTCGTCGGTAAATCGGGAGACCAATCATTGCTAACCCTCGTCCCCAATCAACCCGCTTCATCGGTAAATCGGGAGACCAATCATTGCTAATTTATCGTCCCCAGTCAGCCTGTTTTGTCGGTAAATCGGGAGACCAATCATTGCTAATCCTCGTCCCCAAATCAGCCCGCTTCGTCGGTAAATCGAGACCAATCATTTCAATTCATCGTCCCCAATCAGCCCGCTTCATCGGTAAATCGGGAGACCAATCATTCAATTTATCGTCCCCAATCAGCCCGTTTTGTCGGTAAATCGGGGAGACCAATCATCGCCAATTCATCGTCCCCAATCAGCCCGCTTTGTCGGTAAATCGGGAGACCAATCATTGCTAACTCATCATCCCCAATCAGCCCGCTTCGTCGGTAAATCGGGAGACCAATCATACATCCTTTGGAAAAGGGTCCAAGATTCCCACAGCTCTGGGAAATTAATTCTGTGTGTTACTAGCATCCTCTCCCACCTGCAAAATGTCGACACGGTCTCAGCAGAGCGAGGATTTCAAGTTCTTCATGTCCTCAGGAAGGAACTCGGCCTTCAACATTAGAACTAAGAGACTGGGTACAGGAGAGGATGGACACCATACAGGCAGAAAGACAGGCTCAGGAGAGACAAGTAGAAGCAGGGAGACAGGAACGGGAGGCAGAGAGACAGGAACGGGAGGCAGAGAGACAGGAACGGGAGGCAGAGAGACTGGCTCAGGAGAGACGGGAAGAAGCAGAGAGACAGGAACGGGAGGCAGAAAGACAGTCCCAGGAGAGACGAGTAGAGGCAGAGAGACTGGGCCCAGGAGGGACGGGAAGAAGCAGAGAGACTGGCCAGGAGAGACGAGTAGAGGCAGAAAGACAGGAACGGGAGGCAGAAAGACAGGAACGAAGCAGAAAGACTGGCCCAGGAGAAACGAGAAGCAGAGAGAGAAGAAAGGACAAGCAGCATGCCCATGAACTTGCAATGCTGCAACAGAGTGGCCCTTCGCCTCCACCTGCCCCCCCAGGGAATGAGTGCCTTCAGCCAGGCTATCGCCTGCATGCCAAAGTGGACGGAGGCCGAGCCGAGTGTGGCTCGACAGCGCCGAGACAGTGTTAAAGGCCTGCCCCTGAGTGCAGCCGAACTCTCCCTGGTGTTGGGCAAGTTCCTTGGAGGGAAGGCCCTGATTGCCTACAGGGCCCCCCGCCGGAGGAGCAGGAAAATTGGGAGGTCGTCACGCCAGACTATTGCCAAGGGGTACGAGATAACCCCCTGAACGCTGGAGGAGGCGCTGGCGTGGGCCAGTGAAGGAGGCCAATCAAACCTGGGCAGACTGGGCCTACCAGTCCGAGCGTGCCTGTGCCAAATGGTTCGAGTCCGTGGGGGTTAAGACCTCAACGATGCCATCGAACAAATACAGATAGAGAACTTCCTACTTACACCCCGCCGGCCCTCACCACGCACACGCCGAGAAGGAGCCCCCACCATAGCTGATTGCTGCCGAATAGCGGATCTATGGGACACCCATCACCCCCAGGAGAGCTTGCTGCAGCGCAAAATTACCCCACACGCCTACCTTCGGGTGCCCCTCCGCCGAAGAATGGGCAATCACAGAAGCCCGTTGTGTGGTTCTGTAAAAGATCGGGCATGCCAGAGAGCAATGCCGCAAAAACCACCCGCGTCTCTCTCTCCTAGACAGCCCCTAATAAGTCGCCTGCGCCTCTGACGGGGCAGTGCGAAGAGATTTCAGCCAAACCTTTTGCACGGCGTGCAAGGTTTATGGCCACTCTTCCCATGGGCAAAATGCCCTAGAAATAATAAGGCAGGAACTCCGCCGTCGCCTGGCAGAAACGAATCCCGAGTCCTTAGGCCTCCTGCCGAGGGTCCCATATATGTGGCACCTCCTCGAGGTAAATACTCAGCACGCCAGGTCAAGGCATTTGACGACTCTGGCGGGCAAATTTCCCTCATAAGGAGGGACAAAGTTCCCTATGGAGCTATAATTGACCGATGCAAGCTCGTCACCATAGAGGGCATAAACTAGTTTAAGATGATCCTCCCTACGGTCCAACTGAGGGTCACCCGACCCCACAGAGCCAGGACCCTTTGTCTCGCCATAGCGAAACACATTCCAGGAGGCTATGACGTCCTCCTGGGCCAAGACATTGCGTCCCCTTTGCAGCCATAATCATTACGGGGTCCCCATTCCCTAATAAATCATCCAAATCCGAGTCCAGTGCCCGGCACGGCATCAGTGCCAGTGCTGAGGCCTCAGCCAGATCTCCCTTCAGGAGAATCTCGGCCTTCAACTCCTCCAGTGCCAGTGCCCCTTCGGCGCACGGAGCAGTGCCAGGTCCATCCCGTCCAGACAGACGAGACCACCACCACCATCGCCACCAGCGCCAGTGCCTGAGCTGGTCACCCTGCATGCAAGTCGACCCCCCCTCCGGCCGTCCTCTCTCTCTCGCCGCCCGCCGCAGATTCCTCCGCGAGTCATGATTCTGCCCCGCCTTCCTGGGCCGATGAACTCTGCGATCTGCGCCGGTTAATGTCCGAGATGGCGAACAAAATTCCTGGGTCAGTTGTCGCAGCAGCTGACCCAGATGGCACCCTTGCCGCCCTTTGGCCTCGGGCCTCGATTCCCCGGCCAAGGACAACGGTCCGAGGAGGAGAGGTTCGCGGCGGAGTTACCACGGGTGTGGGCGACGCAAGTAGTCCACCACGAGCCCTGAGCTCTTCTGGCCCCTGTGCAAACTTGGCATAGGGCCCTTCTTCATCTTTTTGAACGTCTTGGCACCTTTCATCCAGGAGAGGATGCCAAGGCCTTCCACTATCCTCTTCCTTTCCTTTGAATTTCTATCCTCATCCTTCTCTATCGATCTTTCCTTCACACTTTCCCTTACTTTACCACCGCAAGCGGCAGTTAATATATGGGATATCCTCCCTTTTAAAATGCATTAATCATTTTATTTGAAGCAGTAAGAGAGACAAAGTGGGAAGTGGCACACCCTTACGCCCGTCCTTTGGCACAAGGCAGGCGTGTCAACTCTTCCTGAAGGGGTCGCGCCCTTTGGGTTTCTTTTCACCGCCCTTGGGCTGAGAGTTAGCTCTGACCATTGTCTGTTGGCGACGGAAGTTAGATAAAGAAGTAAATCATAAACACCTCACTCTGTTATCCTTTATTTTCTACGTATATTATTTACTTTGCATTTAATCTTTTCTCATTTTTTTTTTTAACGAATCTCGAGTCACAAGACTCCTGCCCTTACGAATTTTAACGTTGCCTTTTTAATCACCGCGGTGCGGCCTGCCCTTTAGTATGAAGTAATATCCTTCGTTTGTTGTTCTGTGTAGTTTCCTTTTTTTTTTAATTTACATTTTTTTTTGTTGAGTTATCCCTGTGGAGAATGTTACCCTTGTCCATTTTCCCCTTCATTTGTTTATCCTCCCATTCATACGTCGTGTAGTCTATTTATAGCTTACACCCAAGTTGTAAGCTGCAGACGTGAAAGTTTAGTGTCGTTTAAGTTGGCGAATTAAAACCCGCGAATAATCTCTTTGCCTCACAGCTGTCAAGTTCTTGTCCCTTCAGATTAGCGTTCGTGGGAAATATTAGTTAGGCTGTCGAGCTTATGAACCGTGGGAGGTCGATTGAAAAGAAGAATTGAATTCTATTATTACAATTTTGGTAAAGGGGATATTATTTAAAACCTACAATATATTGTCCCGAATGCCGCCTCTTCAAGGCACAACTAATAAAATGCATGTAATCTAGCATTAAGAAATCAGTGGGTTTACATGTGCTTCCTTTTAAATAATGCCTTGTATGTTTTGTGTTTGTTGTTGTTATTTTGTAATTTTGAAGTATTCTTTGTTTATTCCCTTCTGAGTGCCTTATTACCCCAGTAAAGTAAATCGAAAAAGAATGGGTAGAATCAGTTTTGTGAAATATTTGAGCAATAATTAATTTGCAAACAAGTTCACCCTTTTGGGTGTATATTCTAAATTGCACTTTGCTCCTAAAGTAAACTTTCAGTTTGTTATTGATCAGTGTGGCATCAGAGTTTTGCAAATAAAGTAAAGTAAAGGTTGTAGCAAAGCAGAAGATAGAATAAAGTCGAACGTTTTCTTCGCTCATTTTTGCTGTTGTCAATATTCGCACCCGTTTATAGGTGTGAATATTATCTTGCTCAGGAGCTGTAAAGATTAGCGCCAAATACGCTATGAAACTGTTCTCCTTTCCTGCTTTGGGTTGGTTTGAACCAGTGAAAGTCCAGGGTATAGGGGCTCAGAGAATATAATAGTTGGGGACAGTAATCTGGCTTTGCACCGTTTTCTTTGGTACAGAAAGATGCAAATACCATTTTCTATGAGATAGCAGCGTGCCCTGGGTCAGGACATCGGCCCCTCCCCTACCCCTGTCCAGAAGCAATAAAAGGTCAGGGCAAAGGCAGCCCTCTCTCACACGCGGTCGCTAGTTTAAGCCGAGAAGTCAAGTCTCGGCGGTCTTGCCCCTGCCCTCCGTTTTCTGCTCGCCGCCACGTGGAGCCCATCGCCGCCCTTTGTGCCCCGTGTTCCATTCCACGTGGCCTTAGACGACTGCAAGGGGGATTGCAAGTCTCCTAACGCGAGCTGATACTCAACGGAGGCCTTTCCATCACCCCACGGGTGCCTTTTTCCGCCCCAATCTACGATTAGAAGAAATACTTTGGAGAAGGAGGCCCTCTGTCCACGTGCCCACACGTGGTTCTCAGCAGAAGACGTCGTCATCCCTACGCCCCTACAAATGTGGTAATGTACCCAAAACGAGTTGCTAGTCACGATTACTTAGCCCGTTTGCATTTATTAATTTCTGGCCCTATAACTTTGTGTTCCCTGATATTCCTTGGTTCAAGCTAAGCCCACGTGTTCACAGCTCCTTTCCTCTGAGTCACAAGTAACGCCTCAGAGTCCTTTGGCGCCTACAGTGCACCCCCAGTAATTCAATCCCCAAATTCCAGCATTAGATGTGTAACGGGGGTCCTAATATCGTTTCAGGAAGACGCCTGTAGCAGAATTATCCTTGGTCCGTGTTCCTGGCATTCCCAAGCTCCCCACTTCAGGAGGACTTCTACGGCAGTAATTTACCGTGTTTTCAGTTAATTTTCCCTTTGACCTTGTGTGCTATCAAATATAACTATTTTTATATTCATGTTTCACACTTCCCTAGTGAAGGAGCCCTCCGCTCCGTGTACTTCTTTTTTTTTTTTTGTTTTATATGTCCTGGGTATCTTACAAGGCCATTTTCGAGTAAAGTAATAATTGTGGAGTCATAAGATCCACCTGCACAGAAACATATATATATATATATATATATATATATATATATATATATATATATATATATATATATATATATATATATATATATATATATATATATATATATATAAAACCATGTGTGTATATACCATATGGATTCAGCATTCAGTTCCTTTCCGTGTCCAGGATAGAAGATGCTAGCCCCAAACCCTTTTGTTGATCTTAGCAGGATGTGGTATTCGATTCATCAGCTGTACAGGTAGGCAATAGGCTGGAAGCGACCCGCGATCGTAAAAAACGCGATGTATCTTCTCTCATTCAAGGTCTCCACTATGGATCGTGGAAGGTCCAGGTTAATAGTCGGGGTGACATCTTAGTAAACAGAGCTGGATAACAAGTCAAACAAGGTTAGGGTAGTGCACCAAGTTTCTCAGTGCATGGCTCTATCGCGTCTGCAAATGTAGGAATCTTGAAGGATGGCTTGCCTTCACGAATGATTAATTCTTTGCCAATCAACCTTCTGATAAGAGGAAAGGAAATAACATCTGCTGGATTTGGTTAAAATCTATATATTCAAGTGCTAGTTATTTTAGGAAACGTTTGACATTTTTATTGAGAAGAGCCCATCATTACTTACGAGGAAGAGGAAACAAAAAACTGCCCAATAACTCCTGACTTATGCAACTCGAATTGCATGCAAGCCGTGATTCTGATATGACGAGACACATGCGGCGCCATGTAAGCAATATTTTCTATTTCAAGAAAGCTGAACCTTCCTCACTAAGGATCAATGAATAGGCCTTAGGGCTATTCTTATACATATTTTAAATTTGACCGACGCTTTCTGAACAGTGAATGCCCTATAAAGAACAAATGCTTCCTCAACAGATTCCGCTAACCTGCGATTTGTATTTAAACATGCAAAGCTTCAGTGGACCTGGGTAGACAAACACCTTTTTATTGAAATAATAAAATTGACCACTTTCTCTTTCACTGTTTTATGGAAGATCTCTTCGATCCTTTAGGAACCTCTGCAATCACCTACTTTGGTAACCATTTCCATTACATAACTTGAATAATATTTTTGTTAAAATAATTCCTTGTGAGATTTTTATGTCAAGTTGGATTACAGTGAACAAAGCTTACTTGAAAAGAGAGAGAGAGAGAGAGAGAGAGAGAGAGAGAGGGGGATTATAAGTGAGAATCACAAGTTTAACTTTATGGTATTGTTCTAATTAAAATTGTTACTGATTCCTATTTCCACTGCACCCTAAATTGTTCTCTATTTGTCATCAAGTGCAGAAATAGGAGTCAATGGTCTTCGTAAATTAATTTATAATTGTTTACGAAACAGAGAAATTAATGCAATATGGGAGTCAGCTGCAATTTCAAGTAATTTTTTTAAACCAAAGATTGTGGGTGTAAATTGTACATTTAGACATACGAAGAGTCGACAATTTTGTTTGTTATAATTTTAATGCGATAACGCTATTTCGCAAAAATATATCAAGCAAAAATGGATATAAAGCTCAGACATACTTTATTTAGTATTCAGAATATGCAAAAGCACATAATGCAATATACGACTGTATAATATGCGAATTTACAGGATCGTGAAAGTACTGATTACAGACAGATTGTCTTATTTCTATCGAGAGTAACACTCTCTATTCCCCAAAAACCAGTTGCCTGTTTCCAGGTATAATACCCATCCTGTTAAAAAAATGCAAGCTGTTAATTGGTGGTATATACCATTTGCACTTTTGCATATTTACTAATATGCTAATTGTAAATAATTGATCTGATTCCTTGTAAAAACCACACGTAACTGTTTCCCTGTATCCTGCTTTCACCCCTAATAAAGTGAACTAAAAACATAAACCTTCCAGAGATTAAAATATCGTCATTAACGAGGTACAATTGAGTTGAAAGACAAATAATGGTTTAAGAGGGGCTGTTCCTACATTGCAAAGTGAGCCATTAGGAGATGAATCTGAAAAAGGATTAAATCTTTCGGGACATCAAAGAGATGTTCAGGTAGGATACTTCTGCGACCCCTCTGCTCATTAAATCATTAGGATTTGGAATCCTTTTCCTCTTTTTCAATCCTAGCAATAAGTGTTAATCCTGGGCTAGATAATGACCATAGGATTGTTCTCTTGACAAAAAAAAAAAAAAATGAAATAAAATAAAAGTTATGTTGAATCCACAAACTGGATCACTTTAATCTTGCTTATTCTCCCTGGTGAGAGAAGAAATAAAACTACCTTTCGAAATCAAAGGGGTTATTAGTATAGTATCACATATTAGATTCATAATCGGGCGTTTATATTCACATGAAAGAGAGGAAACATTTATCTTCGCTGAGACAAGAACTGATTCCCTGTCTTCCTCTTGGCAATATCCACATAAATTAATTTAAACTCTATGTTTTCACGTGTTTTTTATTGACTTATGATTTTTTATATACATTTCATTAAAGTCATAAATATTGAAAAATGGAATTAAGAGTCACATTTTGAGCTCATTTAAAAGGCAAGGTAAAATTTATATTGTAATTTAATATATTTAGCGATTAATATGCCTTAATGCTTTGCGAGCTTAATTTAGGATTTCTATAATGAGCTGAAGGGTTGCAGGTGCTGGACATGGGAAGGGTTTATTATTATTATTATTATTATTATTATTATTATTATTATTATTATTATTATTATTATTATTATTATTATTATTATATTATTGTTGTTGTTGTCTTAAGCAGACTATCTTGTTAAAGTCCAACTTCGTTATTGGGGATTTGACCAATGAGACAAAAGAGCCTGCACTGTATTCTTTCAACCACACAGAGAACCACTGGTCAGCGGTTCAAATCCCCAAAGAATATTATTATTATTATTATTATTATTATTATTATTATTATTATTATTATTATTATTATTATTATTGTTGTTGTTGTATTTGACAAGTGTTACCATTTCCTTCGCAGGTCTTCAAGTGGTTTAAGAAGTAGCATAAGTGTTCTAGGTCTTCATTAAGATCTAAGATGATTTTGGTTATCTATGAAAATTAATTAATAACTATCTTATTTTCCTCCCAAAACATAACTGAATCAACTGATTTTTTCTTTTTTTTATAAATTTTCGCATATCTCATTGTAGACTACTCGAAAATAAAACAAACGTATCATGAAATACGAGTGCACCTTCAGTCACTCTACTATTTTTAATAACGCCGAAAATTCCTTGAATAAAACGTTGCAGATTGATACTGTAGATAGATATGAGGGCGATAAATCACAACATTAGTGTTACAATAGCGTAATGAAATTTCCACTATATTCGTGCTTGGGGAAAATTTTTTCACACAAAGACCACTCACTTTTATTTCATCTCTTTTATTTTAGTTTGCTTGTAATGACAAAACGGATTTCATACAGAAAACTACTGAGATGGCTTTGTCTGTCCGTCAGCACTTTTTCTGTCCGCCCTCATATCTTAAAACCTACTGAGGCTAGATAGCTACAAATTGGTATGTTGATCATTCCCCCTCTAATCATCAAAGATACCAAATCGCAGCCCTCTAGCCTTAGTAGTTTTTATTTTATTTAAGGTTAAAGTTAGCCATGATCGTCCGTCTCGCAACGCTATAGGACAGGTCACCACCGGGCCGTGGTTGAAAGTTTCATGGGCAAGGGCTCATACAGCATTATACCGAGACCACCGACAGATAGATATATTTTCGTTGGCCTTGATTATACGCTGTATAGAAAACCTAATTGCGCCGAAGAAACTTCGGCGCATTGCTTACTTGTTTATTTACGTCCTTGTGTTAACCCAGAAATATGGATGACGGTTAATCAATATCCTATTTTAATCTGCAATGTTTTGAATTCTCTCTTCTTCTCTGAAAGTCTAATTAAACAAAAATATAATCGGTGCGATGCTTCATACACCAGGCTGACAATTCATGCCCAAGTGCGTCTCCCGGAAGGATGAGACTATAAAGTTTGCATGTCACTGAAGGCCGTGTCTGTGTAGTACCCATTATAAGTCATAATTTAGTAAATGAAACAGGTTCACTGAAAATTACAATGATATAAGGTAGTTCTATGAATGAATAATAGTGAGGAATAAAAAAATACCCTGTTACGGTTATGGCTGTATTAAAAAGGATAACAACCTAAAAAAACAAGAGTATCCAAATGTTTTGTGTGTTCAACAACGACAATCTGCAGGAAATAAACTGCTTCTTTGTATTTGTTGACGCCCAGCCTTAGCAAACCAACCTCACTACTGGTTCCAAGGCCAGACCCCTTCTTATATAGCCATTGATTTTGGTGAGAAGAGGACTCTCGTAATAATAATGTCCACCACGGCGATATTCCGTCGTAATGAGTATCGAGTGACTAGAATGATCCTCATAGTCATTTCCCTCATAAGCCTTTGTTTCTCTACCGTTCCGAGGACAGAAGCCACGACAATAATCAACACATTGTAATAACAGCGCTAATGACATCACACACACTCTGAGATTCTGAGCTTTCATGGCCCCCTTGGCACAAAGGTCGTAATTGGGATCGATCAGGAGGCCCTGTTGGAACGACAATGTAATGAAAAAGGGAAGAGGAAGAATGCTAACCACTTCTCGTAAGCCAATCTACACAGGAGTGTTATCAGCAGCAGTATCAGTCATCTGTGACTATAGGAATGATTTCCTTCGATCCCCCTGTAAAAGAACAATAAGAAAATATTTTTTCTGATTACAGAACACCGTAAGCTATTAGAGCAGTAAATCTCAATCAGGATGTAAATACAAACACAAACAAGCATATTTGCACATGTATGTATGTATATATATATATATATATATATATATATATATATATATATATATATATATATATATATATATATATATATATATATATATATTTATAATTTGAACTTTACAAAATTCGGAATAATATTGTTGAGACAGGCAGTATTGTATTGCATGGAAGTGTTTGATAGTCGTCCTCTTGGTTAAAGATTAAATATACCTTAGTTTAACTAGACCACTGAGCTGATTAACAGCTCTCCTAAGGCTTGCCCCCCTAGACTTATTTTACGTGGCTAAGAACCAGTTGGTTACCTTGCAACGGGACCTACTACAGCATATTGGGAATCCGAACCACATTATACCGAGAAATGAATTTTTATCACGAGAAATAAATTCCTCTAATTCTTCATTAGCAGAGTGCTAGCCGAGAACTCTACCGACTCGTCCAACAAGGAACTTGTCCTCGTGGTTATTAGCGTCTCTCTCTCAGTGCGTCTCGAAAGTGAATTTTTTGCGATTCCAGTCGTCATTAATATATAACGAGGTTATGGTTGTCATTAATACGTTTCGGGGTTATGGTTGTCATTAATACATGACGAGGTTATGGTTGTCATTAATACATGACGAGGTTATGATTGCCATTAATACATGGTGAGGTTATGGTTATCATTAATACATGGCGAGGTTATGATTGCCATTAATACATGGTGAGTTTATGGTTGTCATTAATACATGGCGAGGTTATGGTTGTCATTAATACATGGCTAGGTTATGGTTGTCATTAATATATGGCGAGGTTATGGTTGTCATTAATACATGACATGGTTATGGTTGTCATTAATACATGGCGAGGTTATGGTTGTCATTAATATATGGCGAGGTTATGGTTGTTATTAATACATGACGGGGTTATGGTTGTCATTAATACATGGCGAAGTTATGGTTGTCATTAATACATGGTGAGGTTATGGTTGCCGTTAATACATGACGAGGATATGGTTGTCATTAATACATGGCGAGGTTATGGTTGTCATTAATACATGGCGAGGTTATGGTTGTCATTAATACATGACGAGGCTATGGTTGTCATTAATACATGACGAGGTTATGTTGTCATTAATACATAGTGAGGTTATGGTTGTCATTAATACATGGCGAGGATATGGTTGTCATTAATACATGGCGAGGTTATGGTTGTCATTAATATATGACGAGGTTATGGTTGTCATTAATACATGGCGAGGTTATGGTTGTCATTACTACATGACGAGGTTATGGTTGTCATTAATACATGACGAGGTTATGGTTGTCATTAATACATGACGAGGTTATGGTTATCATTAATACATGGCGAGGTTATGGTTGTCATTAATACATGACGAGGTTATGGTTGTCATTAATACATGGCGAGGTTATGGTTGTCATTAATACATGGCGAGGTTATGGTTGTCATTACTATATGACGAGGTTATGGTTGTCATTAACACATGACGAGGTTATGGTTGTCATTAATACATGACGAGGTTATGGTTATCATTAATACATGGCGAGGTTATGGTTGTCATTAATACATGGCGAGGTTATGATTGTCATTAATACATGGCGAGGTTATGGTTGTCATTAATATATGACGAGGTTATGGTTGTCATTAATACATATCGAGGTTATGGTTGTCATTAATATATGACGAGGTTATGGTTGTCATTAATATAACTGTGATATCGAGTAAGGTGGTGTTATTGTTATGTTAGAGTGAGTATGACTCCTGGTTATTTGATTGCTGTTGTTGATGAAGCAAGGGCTATTCATGTTAACATTATTATTATTGTGCAACGTTATGTTTGTCTTTAATGGACTGTTTTATTGCTAGTAAGAATTTTTTCTAGGGGTAATCGATCCATTTTTGTGCTATTTAAGGTTATTGACAATATTTTTGATGTTTGCTGTGCTGTCTGAAACCTGTGCTCATATGTACATTTTTATAGTATAGTAATGGTAATAAATTTATTTTTAAGGTAATCTGAGTATTTTTATTGGCACCTTTTCCTTGTGATTGTCGCAGTCCTTCAGACCTCTCCTAGTCCCCAATACTTAAGGTCTATCTTAAATAACCCGACTGCCCAACAAAAACTGGGGTCCGTTACAAAATATATATACACAAATGTGAGTGTATATATATATATATATATATATATATATATATATATATATATATATATATATATATATATATATATATATATATATATATATATATATATATACATACTCATATATATATATATATATATATATATCTATATATATATATATATATATATATATATATATATATATATATATATATATATATATATATATATATATATATACATATATATATATATATATATATATATATATAATATATATATATATATATATATATATATATATATATATATATATATATATATATATATATATATATATATATATATATATATATATATATATATATATATATATATATCTAACTTTCACAAATCCTTTTGACATATCGATTTCTTCACACTTTTTGGATACGCTTGTTAGTACATAGTTCTAGAATTGCAATGGAGAGCCAAATGAAGCAATTATGGAGTCAGGTTATAGATTCAAATCAAGATGGTTATAGACACTTTTCTTAGTTATGAGCTCCTCGGATCCAAGAAAGGTTTGATTGGCTGATTAATTTAGGCTCTCTGGCGTTACAACCACCTGGGTCATTGAGGATGAATCCATGAAAAGCAGAAACCAGAAAACCACGTAGTACAAGTGCGCCTGAATCAAGATGAAAAAGTTGTAAATAAAATTTGCATATCCCTAGAGTTCGAGTGATCACCTAAATCCCTTTGGCATTTCCTGTATTGAATTTTGATGGAAAAATGACTTTCAAAAAACTTTTTATTATGAAATACTTTTTCATGTAAGTCGTTAATGATAACCAAAGTTTAATTTTTCAGGAGAAGAAGGAAATGATCGTAATATGGGTACAAAACACAATTGAAAAATAGCTGTTAAGCATTCAATTCATTAGTAATGATTATTCATCTCAAACGAGATTTTTGTAATTATTTTTGGAAGAATTCAAGCTAAAATTTTTAATTAAAGTGCTATATATGGACTCATGGAAAACTGTTAAAGTTTACAGATTTAATAAATATAAATAAAAATCAT
Source organism: Macrobrachium rosenbergii (assembly GCF_040412425.1). Taxonomy (NCBI): domain Eukaryota; kingdom Metazoa; phylum Arthropoda; class Malacostraca; order Decapoda; family Palaemonidae; genus Macrobrachium; species Macrobrachium rosenbergii. Next base: position 4,873,818 of record NC_089787.1, read on the forward strand.
ATTTTACCATAAGTAATATCAAACCGACAAAAGCACAGTGTAGTCCCAGGTGATTGCCATAAAGACCGGCTATAATGAAGTTTCTTCCAAATATCGATGTTCTCCTCGTGATTTGAGAGAAGATTAGTTGGTATACGACATTACCAAATAGCGACTGATGATGAGGACCCAAAGGTCTTTTCTTGTATCTGGGACAGAAAAGAAAAGAAAGTATCAAGAATTGGTTTGGACAAAGGTAAAGACTAGATCCTCATCATCCCTGATGACAGAGCAATGAAGATGGATCGAGCACTAAATCTGGCAACAGCTGAGGAACAACAAATATTACTCGCAAATATTATTTTTCTTTTTATCGTGATGATACCAATGTTTGAAAGTTTGTTTTTCCTTGCTATTTTATCCATTACGATGAAATAATAACTAACAAGGAAATTATTTAGTAGCTTAGAGAATATTCAATAAGTTTTATCTTCATTCTAATTTCATGAAAGGTCCCCTACAGGAAAGAGTGTTGTGCTAACATCTTATGTTAAGGGAATTTCTAAATCAGAGATAACAGTACCGTTCTGGTGCCAGCTCCTCCAAGTGAATCAAGCGTATATTACACAACCACACATAGACGTGTTCTGTCTCACACACACGCACACAAGGCACACACACTTTTATGTAATATATATATATATATATATATATATATATATATATATATATATATATATATATATATATATATATTTATATATATATATATATATATATATATATATATATATATATATATATATATATATATATATATATATATATATATATATATATATATATATATATATATATATATATATATATATATATATATATATATATATATATATATATATATATATATATATATATATAAATTTCTGACTCACGTCAGGGATCAGAACCCAGGTCACTCAGAAGGATAATTCATCAAAAATGCTGTATATTGGGTCATTGCTGAGTCGGGAAGTTGGGGAAATCTCGCTGGTATGCAAGCAGTTAGCTTGCCCAGGTAATTCATTGGGTGCAGTTGCTCTCGGGTTCCAACGTGTTTTAGACTTGTGTGGCCTAGTGGATAGCACCCTTGCTTTCCACCTGAGAGACCTGGGTTCGATCCCGACGTGAGTCAGAAATTTATTTCTGTTCCACACGTGATTGTGTGTTAATGATTTCTATCTTATTCACTCAGAAGGGATAATTCGAATGAAATGCTGTCTATTGGGTCATTGCTGAGTCGGGAAGTTGGGGAAAACTCGCTGGTATGCAAGCAGTTAGCTTGCCCAGGTAATTCCTTGGGTGCAGTTGCTCTCAGGTTCCAACTTCTTTAGACTTGGTTGGCCTAGTGGATAGCGCCCTTTGCTTTCCACCTGAGAGACCTGGGTTCGATCTCGACGTGAGTCAGAAATTTATATATATATATATATATATATATATATATATATATATATATATATATATATATATATATATATATATATATATATACAGTATATATATATATATATATATATATATATATATATATATATATATATATATATATATATATATATATATATATATATATAATAATATATAATATATATATATATATATATATATATATATATATATATATATATATATATATATATATATATATATATATATATATATATATATATATATATATATATATGTGTTACAAGAACAGAATTAGCACTTTTTTGAAAGTGTACGTAACGTGATCTAACGATCTTTCTTCAGGAAAAAGGCATAAAAGGTTCGCTCATGATAACATCTGCATCCTTTTTCTCCCTTTCTCTCTCTCTCTCTCTCTCTCTCTCTCTCTCTCTCTCTCTCTCTCTCTCTCTCTCTCTCACCGTGTATCGCTCTCTCTCTCTTTTCTCATCGTTTTCACCCACACCCACCTGACCTCACTCATTCTCTCAAAGCAATTAAATGGACTATTTAAAGAAACGCAATAGTTTCTACAAAAATAGGTTTATTATTTAAATAACCCAACAAGAAATGAATAATACAAAGCAAAGATTAAAATGCATAATAAATGAATTATCGAGTCAGATAACTAAACTCTAAGCTGCAAAACACTTCTGATTAAAGAAGTCTCATTATGGCTAATAGCCTGAAAATATCCAAACTCACACATACTCCCCAAATCAATAACTAAAGTCATGTCAAAAACAGTCTACCACATGTTATTCAAAACCAGTCAGTCCACAGACATCTGTCGAAAGAATTAAACATGATAGAAAACTCCCAAAAATATATGAAATGCAAAACACAATAATGGAAAGTGTAAAATGCATAGCCAAGATATGGCAAACGTAACATAACAAAATAATAATATAAAAGAGGTATGAATATTCATATTAAATCTCCCACACCAGTTCAAAAGTTCATAATGATTAGAAAATCATGGTAAAAATCACAAGTTCAATTTTCTCCCATAAAAACAGAGATTTGAAACTCTACCTTATCTGCCGATTCAAAGCCTGGATCCTCTCCAAAGCTACGTCTAGACAACTGCAGTTTTATCACGTTAATGAACGATCAAACTTACTTTTAGGGCAGATTTTGGCATAATCTAGATCAAATTAACGCACGTATTCACGAATATACATAACACTTCGGAGATCACCTGACTGCCAATATTGCTGAGGTTCTCACGCAGATAGCTGAGGAATCAAACTATTTGCTGAATACAAAGATTTTACAACTGACGGTCTCTGTCTAGTTCCATCTGACTCCAAAAATTCTTTCATCACATCTTAAAGCATTGAAGCTATGAAATGCATATATGTCCTTTAAAATTGTAGCAGCCATATTTTCTGAAATAGAGCTCACCACCACATAAGAGCGTCTCACTCTCATTAACGGCAAACTAAAACAAAAGCATATGTATAAAACATAACAAAATAGAGCTATGCTCAATTAGCAATGTCTACTGCACTGCAGCTTTAAGGACTGCTCTCATGACGCACTTCCAAAGTCACTGGGGTTGTGTTCTTAGAGCCTTTACATGTAATCTTACAAACACGAATAAGCTTTACTACCCCACAACAAGAATTATTAGTAAAATAGCTATTAAGACAATTAAAATTGTCGGCATAATATATTCCTGATACTCGAACATCACGGAATCGTCAATGTCTTCCAACGGTGGATCCGTCATTGGCACCTTGGTTGTAGGTACCGCCACTACCAAATGCTCGTTATGCGTATGACGCGTAATTATCTTCTCGGAACTGTTGAATACAGCACGGCTAAGTACGAGAAAGTCTGTAGACATCACACGGCATGCAGCATCAAACAGCTTGGATCCTTGAAGAACGAATGACGTCGACTTGTTGTTCTGGCACATCATTGTAACTGCACATTCCTTGCAAAAGATGGCAGTAAGGGTGCTGGTGGACTCAATGTGGTAATCTCGCAGGAACTGTCTAAAGTCACATTCTGTCGGAGTCTGTCCACGAACTAATGATAACTCACAACCACCCACAGACACAACTCGCAACTGGAAAATACTACTGTCACACACATACTTCTCTCTAACTAAAGTACAACTTGTCTTATAATCAACTCCCGAACCTTGATATTGATCTCCCAAAATGAACATGGTCTCTAATCTATCCCATGTCACTACTGAGTCTCCAAAAAACACTCGAAAAGGTCTAATAACAAAAAGGTTTCATGTTACTGAACCAAACAAAACTAATAATGCAAAAGTCAAACGCTCACAATGTGAACTAATTCCAAGTTTGTATCTCAGAATAATCACAGTCAACTCACTATTAAGCACACAACAACTCTACGGAACTCACTCACAAAAGAAACCATCCTATCTAAACACCAAAAGGTATCATATCTCGTAAAAGACATGAAAGTTCTACTCCGGTTAGCAAATATTTCGCAACATCTGACTAACTCTCAACAAAATAGCAATTGACGTAATGGCAATCGCTCCCATGATCTTAACAATTACAACTACTCACAATACAGCTCCCTTAATTTTTAAAAAGAAACTGAAAAAAAAATCCAAATACTCAAATACGATCTCCCAACCCGAAAGAAAAAGATCACACTTGTTCGGTCCGATATACTAAGTACCTCCCCCCCAAAAAATCCTAAACAACACATATTGCGTCAGATGACAAAATACACCATAACACAATAACACCATAACACACTAACACACGGGTCAAATCTCGTATGAAATTAGCCCATGTCTCAACTCCCAAAATCATTCGAAAACAAATGATTAAGAACTTCAACATCTAAAATGAACAAGAGACAAAAAAAAATAAAAAAAAATATCATATATATACAAACATCAACCCATTTATCCCTCTAACTATATACAAATGTTCCATTACATCCCAACTTTCTTTAACTTCGAAATATGGGTCAATTTCGTCACTCCAGTATTTACATCTTTAACTACAAATCTATTCCCTCTTTTGATCTCTACAATCTCAAAAGGTCCGTGGAACTTCGGACTTAATTTATAATTCAGATCATTTCGAACATTCACTTTAACAAACACTCTATCACCCATCGAAAAAGCTACTCCCCTCGATTTCGCGTTACTTTTCTCTACCATTGCACGCGAACTAAGTTCAAGTTCTTTACTGATACGTGCAAATCTTTCTCTCGCTGTATTTATCAATGAAGTGACCGTAACATCACCCTGAATTTGCTCTGGTAACAAATCAAAGGTCCTTTCAACTTGTATCCATACAAAGCTTCTGCTGGAGATATCTTAATTGTATCATTCATCATAGTATTGATACTATATCGCACTTCATCCAAAGATCTGTCCCAATGTGTATCGGAACCACCCACCGTCATGCGCAAAGCTTCGATTACTTTCCGATTCGCCCTCTCACACAACCCATTCGCTTCAGGTCTATACGGGATTATAGATACTTTCTTTATCCCCAACAAATTAGCAAGACCGTCTAAAGTCTTATTAATAAACTCCCTACCATTGTCTGTGATCAGACATTCTGGAACACCATATCGACAAATTATCCCTTTAAAAACGCTATAGCAACTTCCTCAGCTGATTTGTATTTGAGTGGGAAAATCTCGACAAAGCGAGTCAACTCATCAACAACTACTAATAAATGTCTATAACCATAAGCGGACTCTGAGAAGTTACCCAGAATATCCATATGCACTCTCTGAAACGGCCTATGTGGTATGGGATATGAACCCAAACGACACGACACTGTCGTCGCTGGCTTATTCGCATTGCAAATAGCGCACTTCTTCACAAAGGCTTCTACTGCGGAAAACATATTTTTCCAAAAGAACTTTGACCTGACGTTTTCATACGTCTTGTCCACACCAAATGAGGAGAACCAAATTTACAATGTACAATGTCTAGAACTTGTGGTACTAGACTCTCTGGCACGATGATTTGTGTAATCTCACCCATGCTTCAGTACTTCACCAAGGTTATACTTAACTTTCCTCACCAATAAATTATTCTCAACTCTAGACCAGAAAAAGGCAACTTATACCCTTTCTTCGGTGAAACTCCCTAAGAAATGCCTTAGCATCTGACAACAATTTATCTTCATCTTGCTTTTGTTCAAGCAAGCCTATGTCCCAAGTGACATTTTCACCGTAATATAACACACTGCGTAACTCTCACTATCACGAATAACAGTCTCTCCCAAGACTACCGACTCACTATTTCTCCCCGAAGTATGCACTGTAGGAACGTGTATGTCCTCTACATGCGATCTCTCAGAACTACTAATATCAGAGACTTTAGACACCAAATATTTACTCTCTTCTCCCACACAGGATTCGGTGTGTATTTCCTCATCCTCGACCGGAAAATATCTGCTCAATGCATCTGCAACTACATTATGCTTACCTTCAATGTATTTGAGGTTTGCATCAAAATCTCTCAATGTTAGGAAACAACGTGCTCTCTTGGGCGACAAATTTGGCTTATTAAAAGCTCCAACAACGGTTGATGATCTGTAAAAATCTCACTTTATTTCCCAACAACAACATCTTAAAATGAACAAGGCTAGAGACGACTGCGAAAGCCTCCTTGTCCACAACTGACATCAGCCTTTCGTTACTACCACACGTTTTTAACTTTCTGCTATAAAAAGCAATTGGGTGTAATTTCCCCTCAAATTTCTGCATCAAACACGCACCTATACCTTCCTGACTCGCGTCAGTCACTAAGGTGAACGGTTGACTAAAATCTGGAAACTTCAAAACTGGTGGGTTCACCAAAGCGTTCTTAAGCTTCTCAAAAGCTAATTGTTGACTATCACCCCAAACAAACTTAACATCTTCTCGTAACAAATCTGTCAATGGAGACGCTATTGTAGAAAAATTCCGCACAAAACGGCGAAAGAAACCCGACATACCTAGGAACGAACGAATCTGTTTCCTGGTTTTGGGAACTGGAAAATTCACAATGGCTTTAACTTTCTCATCATTCACTCTAACTCCTCTTTAGAGATAACATGTCCTAAATAGACAATTTTTCTCTTCAGAAACTCACATTTGGCCAATTTGACCTTTAACCCAGCGAACCGTAATCGCTTAAGGACTTCTTTAACACCTTTAGATGTTCTTCAATTGTATCTGTGCATATGAGAATGTCATCCATGTACACAAACACCGACTTTCCTAACAAGCCATGAAGTACTGTGTTAACCAGTCTAGTAAATGTTATTGGGGACCCTTGTAATCCAAAAGGCATCCTATTAAACTCGTAATGTCCCTTTGGTACCGAAAATGCTGTATATTTACGGCTACTCTCACAAAGGGAACTTGTAAAACCCTTGCATAAGATCTATAGATGAATATATATTCTTGCCACCGATCTCAACAAACAAATCAGGCAAACAAGCTACAGGATATCTATCTGGGCATGTTTTTTCATTCAATTTACGAAAATCTACACAAACTCTGATACTACAGTCTTTCTTAGGAACTGCAAGCAAAGGAAAATTAAACGGAGAATTGGACGGTCTGTTAATGCCTTCCGACTCCCACTTCTGAACTTCTTTTTCTACTTCTTCTCTGATCTTAAAAAGGAATTCGATATGCTGGAATATATATGGGATTGGTACCCTTTTCTAGGCGGATTGAATGTTCTAAAACATCTGTAACTCCTAATTTATCTCCTTCAAAGCAATGATATCTAGATATTCTTTAACACTTTCTCTACTTTATCTAAATACTCAGGATAATCAACTTTAGCCAAGTGTTCATGTAGAACCTGACTTCGGAACTGTTGCTCCTCGTTAGGAAACATATTCCCGTCTCCACAAAAACTCACTAATTTATGCTCTTCATTAAACTCTTAAAAATCAATTACATAAGTACCCTTGTGATATTTTTCACTGAGTCTTGATAGCTAACTAATTCTACTGAAGTCACGCCTGCGACTGAAATTTCATTCACTGACACCGTACTCACAACATCTTTGAATTTCTCAGTTCCCTCAACAACGCACACTTGAGAAGGAAACTTTTTCTCTTTCAGCGACACTTTAACCAATGTAGGAACTCGCGGTTGCAACTCAATATCTTCCAACAAAAATCCTTTGAAAGATCTTTGCGGAATATCTTCACTCTCTAATGACTGTGTTACACATGTCTCAGACTGTGTCTTAGGTTTCTCACAAGTTTTTTTCTTGTGTATATATGGAACAAAACAACCTGATTCACCTATTGTAATCCCCTGAATTCCCGTAAGAATGTTGATGTTATGTCGCATGCAAGAAGGGTGTCCTAGCAAAACCATTTCACCTAAGGCTAATCCTTCTATGACCAAAAATGATTCTACTATTGTCTTTCCGCCGATACAAAGCGTAAGAAATGACGAACCCACGTAAAATATTCAGTTTCCTCGCTGATTACATCACACACTTGTCTCACTAGAAGGGACTAATTTGCACTCTGGAAACCTCTACTCTTTGTGAAAAAGGTCAGCATTTACTATGTCCTATTTTATCACAATTAAAACAACGTATCGTTGTGACTGATCTCTCTGGAATTTTCTTCGATTCTACTCGTGCACATGTCTTCGCTGTTGCATCATTTCCCGAATGCGAGCGACTATCATTATTCTGTGGTTTGGAAACCGCAGCCGACATCTTTGCACCTCCCTGTACAAAAGTACTGTCTAGTGTCGGGCATTTTGCTAGATTTTTGTTAATCTGTGCAAACAAAAGGATTCGTCTGTATCCTGATCAATTCTCTTATCAAAACTATCTACAATTACATCTGGGACCGACGTTAAAAAGCAAGCAAAGTGTAACAATCTTTCAAAATTATCTAAGGAGATATTATTTCCAGTTACCCATGGAGAGCCTATTATAGATTTCTTTAACTCAACTACTGCATCAAATAAATTCGCACTGTATGTGACTAGTGAATCATTGCCTTTCTTTAATTTGAGAAACTCTCATCAAATTCCGAACTGCACATTCACGTTGAACTCCGCCATAAGTAGCTCGTAGAAATTTCTGCAGTTTTACACCTTCTGAACCCGAAACTGCGTGCTCGTTTCCCAATATCTCCTTTATCTAAATCCAGAAAAGATTTAGCCTCTGTTAAAGCTTCAACACCATTTGTAATTTTCTTGGAATTCAGATAATTGTTCACTGACTCAATGAAAGTTTCTATATTTTGGGTTGGCTTCCCGTCAACTAACCCTTTAAAATTACTAATTCCCGCGCTAACGCTCGTCACTTTATGCACCACAACTGATTGGGATGTGCTTGCTGCATCGTCCGGCATTTTGTGAGTGATCACACGCCCTGAGCGTAACAACATAAAAAAGAATCCAAAAAGAACACTAGAGAAAGGTAAAAGTTACCCCTTCTAAAAGAAGAATAGAAAACTGCGTTCTGCGCAACTTAGGAGAATGGGGTACTTACCAATTTGAAACAGAAAACGGAGCACCTATCTCTCGACTTCTAACCTGTGACGTCACCCACTCGAAGACGAAGCAAAAAACACCAGCGTGATTATTGTTGAATCATCATTTGCGTAATTAACTCACAATCGCCACTATTCACACTTATTTGGGTATTTTGTTAACCCCTAAATTGCTCTAGAGATCATCCAGATCTATTTCACAACTCCCCACTCCCAGTACTCGAATAGAGACGGAAAAAAAAGGTTCCCAATTCCCGCATAATCACCCGTGTATACACGTAATCACGACCCACTCAGTCATTCAACACTGACTCGTCGCCTTGGGTGAGGTCGGCTATGCCTTGGGCATCAACATTACCAATTAGTCTATTAGTAATCTCCCTCTTTAGCCATCATTAAAGACATGGGACACTGCTCGCTGCCATTAAAATCATTTAATTCATGCTGCCACCATTTAACTCTGTTACAAGAAACAGAATTAGCACTTTTTTGAAAGTGTACGTAACGTGATCTAACGATCTTTCTTCAGGAAAAAGGCGTAAAAAGGTTCGCTCAAGATAACATCTGCATCCTTTTTCTCCCCTCTCTCTCTCTCTCTCTCTCTCTCTCACCGTGTATCGCCTCTCTCTCTCTCTCTCTCATCGTTTTCCGAAGTTCACCCACTCGACCTCACTCATTCTCTCAAAGCAATTAAATGGACTATTTAAAGAAACGCAATAGTTTCTACAAAAATAGGTTTATTATTCAAATAACCCAACAAGAAATTAATAAAACAAAGCAAAGATTAAAATGCATAATAAATGAATTATCGAGTCAGATAACTAAACTCTAAACTGCAAAACACTTCTGATTAAAGAAGTCTCATTATGTCTAATAGCCTGAAAATATCCAAACTCACACATACTCCCCAAATCAATAACTAAAGTCATGTCAAAAAAACAGTCTACCACATGTTATTCGAACCAGTCCACAGACATCTGTCGAAAGAATTAAACATGATAGAAAACTCCCAAAAATATATGAAATGCAAAAAAACAATAATGGAAAGTGTAAAATGCATAGCCAAGATATGGCAAACGTAACATAACAAAATAATAATATAAAAGAGGTATGAATATTCATATTAAATCTCCCACACCAGTTCAAAAGTTCATAATGATCAGAAAATCATGGTAAAAATCACAAGTTCAATTTTCTCCCATAAAAACAGAGATTTGAAACTCTACCTTATCTGCCGATTCAAAGCCTGGATCCTCTCCAAAGCTACGTCTAGACAACTGCAGTTCTATCACGCTAATGAACGATCAAACTTACTTTTAGGGCAGATTTTGGCATAATCTAGATCAAATTAACGCACGTATTCACGAATATACATAACACTTCGGAGATCACCTGACTGCCAATATTGCTGAGGTTCTCACGCAGATAGCTGAGGAATCAAACTATTTGCTGAATACAAAGATTTTACAACTGACGGCTCTGTCAGTACCATCTCACTCCAAAATTCTTTCATCACATCTTAAAGCATTGAAGCTATGAAATGCATATATGTTTCCTTTAAAATTGTAGCAGCCATATTTTCTGAAATATATATATATATATATATATATATATATATATATATATATATATATATATATATATATATATATATATATATATATATATATATATATATATATATATATAAATATATATATATATATATATATATATATATATATATATATATATATATATATATATATATATATATATATATATAAAATAAAAATATATATATATAATATATATATTGTGTGTGTCTGTGTCTTCTTGTTCTTTAATTTCGTTTCAAGAGTATTGCAGACAATCATTTAAAGTTTTTTAAAGTATAAAGGAACAAGTATGTAGGAACGGGCATTACAACTCTGTACTCCTCATATTATAGATTTTGAGACTTTTAGTAAATGGCTCAAAGTTTTAGACGTTTTGTTTGACTTTAATTTTGGGGAGTTGTTGCTTACCATGGTTTAATTCCTGTCGAAATCCCATGTCAAATGCATTTTGATTGCTATGAAATCATACTTATTTTGGCGACCAGTATTTGCTCTTGCAACGTTCAATATAATTGCCGGGAAAAAGCTGACAAATTAATCATGACTGAATATGTTTTCCTTTACCTTTATTTAAGGGTCATTCTTAAAGGCACTTCCATCTGTCTAGGCAATTTTGTTTTGTTCTGGAAACACGAAGAGAAAGTATTTGAAAGACGCTCCTGAGAGAAGGAAGAAACCTTGCAATAAAATACCAAACAGAAACGATAAAAAGAACAAAGTCCACGAAGTGATTAAGAAGAAACCCAATAAAGGCGAGACCGGGATTCCTGGAAGACGATATATCCCCGAGATCACTTCGCCGTCATAGATGAAAGGCCAGAGGTTATATAAGTCTAGATTACCTGGAAGCAATCAGCTACAGTAGAAGCATTCAATCTTTTTTTCTTTTCTTTTTCTTTTTTTCTTTTACGCTACCGTGTTATCAGTCCCAGACTGTCATACTTTAATAGCTCCGTGGCACTTACTAATACTGAGTATGAACAGAACTACCTCGATTGTTTCCCAATGGCTTTGTTCTTCTATGACACATCTCTTTCTGTATTTATATTCTTTTTCTTATAATATTTGAGAACTGATTTTAATATATTTAATCTCTATCTTCCGGCAGACTTGGGCAGCATAATCTTCTGGTGATCATGGTCGCCTTTAAAGAAATCGCTAAAAAAAAAAAAATTATAATAATAATAAATAACTCCAGTCAGAGTTACATTTCAGGTGAAGTAATCTTCATCTAAATTTAAACTATTAAGATTAGAACTGACACAAAGTGACGGACATTTTCAGACGGAAAAATGGAGAAAAGATGACCTTTTTCATGTAAAATGAGAATAATGAAGATAGATGTTGGTGTAAAAGTGAAATTTCATATTCCCCGTCCATATTATTCTTTACTTACTTCCTCTAATTTAAGTCCCGGCAATACCAAATATAGAAAAAAAATAGCATTTAAGAACTATTTTCTTCTCCCATTTTCGGTAAGTTCCCCGGTATAAAAGCTTCTTATTTGGGGCAGGAAAGGTGAGAGGAAATAGATTCTTTCTCAGCTTTTCGTTCCTCTCTCCCCGGTTCCTCCTCCCTCACCTCCCCACCCAATAACCCTTTCCAAACCCTAGTACCATCTTCACCTCCTTCACGTCCAATTTCTCGCCTTTTACTCAAAAATTTGTCCTTTCCTCCACTTCTGCTTCCTATGAATGAGTAACACGGAACTTGAAATCAAATGGATTCCCCCGCAATCCGTAATCTCATATCGCTTTTTCAAGAGGAAATTATTTTTATGATTAATTCCGACAAAGAGGTTATGGAAGTAGCTCGATATGTTTATTTCTTCGTTAACTGGATTACGTAGAAATTCGGTGTTAACATATACGAAAGAATTGCCACATGTGGGTCTCGTGATTGGGAACAAGTTATTAGATTTTGGGAGAAATGCCGTCACGATAAGATGAGGTTTGCTGTGTCTTAAGCCCTACTGTTTTTCTTATCCTGATGCCACTTTTATTTCCGATCACCGAGAATGAATTTGGAAAGTTATTTTTTAACCATTTTTATATTTTTATAGTTTGGTACGACAGTAACTTGAAAAGTAGTAAATACGTATAAATAGATATATTTTACACAACTTTCCTCTTATCGATAGAGTTTTCTGAAACTCGGAAATATGGTATTAAATATTGTTTGTAATTTTCTTTATACTTCATCTTGGTCTGGCTGTGGCGTAATTAAACAAAGTGGGAAATGTAAAAAGATAGAGATTTTGTGAGTTCATTATGGCACCAACAACTCACAAATACCCATGAAAAATATGACGTACATTTTGTGATATTTCATTTCTTCTTTTCCCGTTGTCAGATACTGGAAATATGTATTGTAACAATTCATGGTATGAAAACGTAAGCAAATATGAAGATCCTAGCATTATGAAGTAGGTTCATATGCCTTCGCCCATTTTTTTAAATACTTGTGCAAAGTTAATAGCCGCTTCGATAACGACGTTAGAGATATGTGTATTCCTACCTCGTTTTTATTATTTAATTTCATAATTTTGCTAATAAGAATTATTTACATTTTATGATGAAATTTTTTCCCCACTCAAAACCCTCATTATTTGGCCCTTACAATTTAAGAACAACCTTATGTTCTCCCTTAGCATAATGGAGTAATTGTGAGATATCGTAAAGTTAAATGGTATTAACCATTATCCCTAATTCCTTTCATGATTCACTCTTTCTGTCCTCAAATGCTGTCTATAGTTTTACGTTTTTCGCTTCTATTTTGAGAGAGAGAGAGAGAGAGAGAGAGAGAGAGAGAGAGAGAGAGAGAGAGAGAGAGAGAGAGAGAGAGAGAGGAACCCATCATTGATAAACTTCCAGTTAGTCATTTGCATAAAAGCTTAATCTGGATTCCCTTTCCTCTCACGTTACTCTGTTCCAGGATAACTTTTAATGAGGACAACTTCTGCATGTTATTTCTGGCAAACCACTCTGCGAAAGGGATCATTTTTTTTTCTGTTAAAGCTTTCAGGAAGAGCTTTCATTACGTAATGATAGTTTTTTTTTTCAGGTAGCCTGTCGGATATTCTAAATTTGGCCTTCAGGCAACAGTACACATATTACTTTTCAATAATAGCTGGCAAATGGAAAACAGTTTTTTTTTAGAATTGTGCTTCAAATGGTAGTCTCGGTTGGTGGATTATTCCCATAGGTCGACTAGGCCTCTTACCACACTTACGGGCCTCCCAATTCCTATTACCATTGCTAAAGAGATTACTGTATATTGTTGGCATTGTTTGTTTTCCTGTTTATCAGTTATCAGTTTGCTTATTGGTCTGTCTGTTTGCTCGTCTTTTCTTTAGCAAAATTCCACTCAAATTTATGTGTGGGTCTCTATCAAGATTTCACCAATGGTGAAAGTCTCAGTCAACGACAAAAATCAATTATGGTTTGGTAAAGGTACGATTTGCAGGAGGAATTCTTCAGCCTTGGCGGAAGTCTGCTGTCTCCAAACGCTCTTTTTTTTTCATTTTTTCTATTCCCCTTCTAACATATCCGTAAATATATTTGATAAACAGATAAATAGATATAACAAATAAGTGAATAAATAAAAAAAAAAAACAGTTAAGTAAAACAAATCAATATTAGGAAAAGCAAAAGTATGACGAGAAAATCTTTGTTTATGATTATTGACCTCAGAAACTGTGATGATTAACATCTAAAGAACATAATTCGTGTAGTTTCCTCCCGTTTTAAGGATCTGCATTTTACGAGTGGCGGTATATCCGTCTGTACCTTTGTCTGTCTGTCTGTCTGTCTGTCTCTTAATCTTGAGGAGGGATGGACAGCGCTGAAGGGTTCACCTTAAACTATTTTTTCCCAGAGAGAGAGACAGACAGACAGAGAAACAGACACACACACACACACAGGTAAAATAAGTCCTCTTTAAACTTTATTAACACCTTACATTAATTATGAATAAGTAATAATGGTTATGATACAGTTTCAGCCTGATCTGCATGATAACGTTTTGAAATCCTTAGATGTGTGTACATTTCTAGGATCTTTCTTAGGTAGTGACCCCAAGGGTTTTCGGGGGTCGTTATCTAAGAGTAATATTTCTTGGGGGTTATTATCTTTACGATATTGACAGTGTTTTGTTTATGTCTTCACGGTAATGCCCCACAGGCTGGTACTAAACACGCCGCAAAGGTGGATACATTCCGGGTTAAAACCCTTCTGGGTCACTATCTAGGAAAGAGGATCCCTTTTCCAAATTAGTATGAAGTTCATTCGAATAAAACTCGTTTTCAGCACTGGTTAGGTTATCATTATATTTTACTGTACTACCTCTTGCTTTTATGCTTTGTTGTCCCTCAGATTCAATACCTTTCATTGCCTTTCGCATTTCGATTATGAATAAAAGATCCCATATATTTTAGCCCTTATTTTACTACTTTCAGGTATGTAATTTTCCCGTTATGTTTTCAAATAATATATTAATAAATAATCGTAAACCCACTCAGAAATTTCAAGGCGCTAGAGAAGTAATTTTACAGCCTGGATCAGCACGAAAACGACCCAGCGTTCCCGTATGAGTGAATAACTGTCTTTCAAGTTTGCCAGTTAAAAAAGTAAAAAAAAAAAAAAAATGACACAGTCTGCACAAATAAATAAACAAATAAATACACACACACACACACACACACACACACACACACACACACATACATATATATATATATATATATATATATATATATATTATATGAAAAAAAAATATATATATATATATATATATATATATATATATATATATATATATATATATATATATATATATATATATATATATATATATATATATATATATATATATATATAGTTTAAGTATACAATTTTGTTTTATCTGGGTATCAACAATGATTGGGTTGATAAATTTGAAGTTAAGGCTTAAATGAAAGACAGCTGAAAGATTCGTTCGTCAGACATTAAGCGACTGAACAAGAGAAGGAGTAATAGCAATCGGCATTCATAATGTTGTTCTGTGAGAGTCATAGAGAGTGGAAGTCCCAAAAGGCAATTGTGTACCTTCGAAGGGGTGACCAAATCGCTTCTCTTTTAACGAGATCTAAAAATGACCAGAGTACAAGTTTCATTTTTCAGAGTTGCAAATAATTCCACTGTCTACCCTGGCATGTTGTGAAGTTTGAAAAGCTTTGGGAAAGGATGGGTTGCATAAATGGAGGCGGTACCAGTACAGAGAGGTACAGAAATCGGAGATATGGGTGTTGGGTTGAATGATGAGGGAAGGATTAGGTGAAGGAGATGGCAAAAAAAGTTGGTACCACTTTCCAAGGTAATGATTTGGTTTCACATGTTGTTTGGGTAGTTTTTGCCCTGATACTTCATGTGTTTGTCATACTGCTCGAAGATTTTCTTATAATGTACGTGTTGATTTTACTGTAAGGAACTCCCATCGTAAAATTTTTAATAACGTGGACGGAAAACAGCGCTGTCGTCTCAAACATTAATTATTATTGGATAAAATACGTCTTTTTTTCGGAGAGATTAAAAATACTAACAATCGGATAAAAGCTAATTCATCTTTTAAACTACTTATTAACGTTTAAGGCATTTCAAATATTCATTTCATAGTATAAGATAAGTTTTCGCGGCGAACTGCTGGCGGCCTGTTACGCCTAGAGTAATGGACTTGATGCAATTGCTTGTGCCTGCAACAGAAACGAAAGTGCAGGACAAGCTATTTGAGAAAGTCACGGAAATAAGTCCCTTGGTTTCTTTGTTGACAGATCGATGAAGATGGATTGAACTCATAATTTACCATTAAGTAACGCGAAGGAATTTCAGATGGCAGGATTCCCGATTCATTGTCGTTTATTTTAAGTCTGGAAATTGGAAGGCTGTAAATCCTTGGATCAGACGCCATGAAAGGCGTATAGTGATATTCACTATTCACGCGATTTGCCCAAGACGAGGATGTGTCACTGAGTTCATTTCTCTTTGTTTGTTATCTCACTTTAATGAAACTCGCGTACCAAAATGTGTTTTCGTTAAACGAAAATATATTGCTCTGAAGTGAGATGCCACTGGGCAAACGGAAGCTCTCATCACAACCGATTTTTTATTAGAATTTATTCCATAGTAATGAAAGATTTCGGTAGTACTGGATCTGTTCGATAGATATGTATTTCGTCGCCAATGGTGTGTCTCTTCATTCATAGTGAAATTCAAGAACAGTAACAAATTTCCTAAACAGTTTTCAATCCCATCGATAATACTAATTATTGCCGATAGTACTGTGTTTTTCAACAATGCTGAATCGCATCAATAGAAGTAAATTTTCTTGTCTGTATTTAATCACAGCAATCGTGACGGATCTTCTCATCTCTTTCTAATCTCCTCGACAGTATCGCATATGCTTAAGAGGGCAAAATCTCCCCGACAGTTGAGTGTGTTGGAGAAATGACCAAACTCCAATCTCTGGTCTCTTTATCTGAGGAGAATGGTCCCTCCTTCTCAAAGGCAATCTCGTAACACCAACGGGGAAAGTATTCACGCATTACTTTACGAAACTCTGAGACTGTCTCCACCGTTTTCATTTTTTTTTTAATTTCCTGTCCTACTTTTGTTTTCCTTATTCTATAAGCATACTTCCATCTCCGAGCCTGGGCTACAAATGGGCAGTATATGGCATGTTTTAAATCGGTATTGTAGAGCAATGACCTTCCAAATATCTACAGCTATCTATCTATTCACACATACACACACACACACAACACACACACACACACACACACACACACACACACACACATATATATATATATATATATATATATATATATATATATATATATATATATATATATATATATATATATATATATATATATATATATATATACCCACCAACACTGCCCGGAAAAACTCGGAATATCCGCCTAAGGGAGAGGAAGTTACATTCCCTATTAGAAAAGAATAAACGTCACTGAACAAAGAGAATGAATAAAAAATCTTGTACTTTTATGATATGTACTCTGGTGTGTGCGTGTGTGGGGGGGGGAAGAAGGGCTGTCTCCCTTACAACAGTAGACGGACCTTTTATTTATTACGTGAAATTCACTGCGCAACCAATCAAAGGAAATTTGTTCTAGATATGATGATAGTCATACCTCAAGGTACTTAAGAATTTTATTTTATTGGCAATGTATAATTAAGATACATTTGGCTTAAGATGAACACTGAAAAAAATGTGGTGATTTTGTGGCGAGTAATTTTTTAATGAGAGTGTAGATCTGTCACAGAAGCATTTGGCGTACTAATAAGCATGCGCGGTTGGTAATGAATTAGTTCTTGATTTCCAAAGTTGTGCCCGTAACTACAAATTTTTTTTTGTAGATTAGTACTTAGATATGATGATGGTAATACCATAGGGTATCTAAGAATTTTGATTTTATTAGCAGGGCATGATTAAGATATATTTGGATTAAGATGAACGCCAAAAAAATATGGTAATTTCGACACAAGTAGTTTTTTAATAAGGGGGTAACCCCGTCAAAGAAACATTTGGTGTGTTACTACTTTTTTTTCCTTGGCGAGAATTGTAAGTGCTGACTGGTGTGATGGTAAAAGTTATATTTTTAATTACATTGCTTATGACTGAATGAAAGTCATTCTAATACAGTCAAACGCACCTGTTTAATTTTTTGGATGTACTAAACTGATTGTAGAGTTTGCAATGTTAGGAGTTTAATGAGTGATATATGTCAATGATTCCTTTCACGCAGCAGTGGAAGGGAAGCTGGAACTTTGTCGTGTTCCTCTAGTTTTATGCCCTGTAGGTTTTCAATGTTGATTTTGTTGATGTGATAAACAATTATATTAATAATTCTCATAAATTATGACCAAAATTCACGTAAACTCTGATCAAAAATTGATATTATATGGGGTTTGGATTAATTGTTGTAGGCTAACCACACGTCTGACAGTGCCTGGAATAAAAGGTGGAGCATCAGGAGAAAAATGAGAATTAACCCATTTACCACGGAAGGAAAGGGTGACGTAAAAACGAAAATTTCATTTGTTTTGCCTGTATTTGTATGTCTATGGTAGTGGTTTGATTTTGCGTTATAAACCTTTCCTGGGTGACATAAAGACCGTGTGCAGAATTTTGTCTGGGTCAGTCAAGCGATTCCGATTTCAAGAATCCAAACAAATTACAGACATTCACTATTTCTACAGAATCCAAACAAATATACAGACATTCATATATATATATATATATATATATATATATATATATATATATATATATATATATATATATATATATATATATATATATATATATGTGTGTGTGTGTGTGTGTGTGTGTGTGTGTGTGTGTGTGTGTGTGTGTGTGTGTGTGTGTGTGTGTGTGTGTGTGTTTTGTCACAATGCACAAGCGTCCAAGGCTAGAGTAGGAAGGACAAACATGAACGAATGTGAATTATTCTTGATCAGCTATAACTCTTATGAACAATTGATGAAATGAATTGATGCAAGGTAATGTTAACTGATGCAAGATGATATTCTTCTTAGTAAAATTTTGATCCAAAGCGGTGAAAGGGGAGAGACAGACAGACAGAGTCATAACAATGACGTTACTATTTAGCCAAATGATAAGGATTTAGGATTTACTGTATCTTTGTTTATAACTGGAAATTTCTTTCCTTTAATTTTATATATCACTAGCATGAAATTAAATTAGCTTTTTGTAAAAAACATTTGCAATATGTTCTGGATAATGAAAAGCACTGCATATTTGTATAAAAATCACACTTTGCTTAAATGATTTCTCTCTCTCTCTCTCTCTCTCTCTCTCTCTCTCTCTCTCTCTCTCTCTCTCTCTCTCAGAAAAAATAAATATTGTATTCCATATGACAATGCTGGTTTTACTTCAGTATTGAACGACAATAAATGTTTTCTCTTTCACGATGCTAAGTAAAAATATTCCTAATGATTTTTTTGACGAGATTGTGTATTACAGAGTAAGAGAAGGAACATTTAAAAGGCAATCATCACTCACGAAGCAATAAAACAAGAACTAGTTTTTTTTATTATTATTATTAAATGAAATGAAGGCTCTACGAAGCTTATAAATTTCATAACTGTAATAAACATGACAATTGAGTCGGATGCTGATGGGTGAAGAGAATATCATTTTTTCCTTCTTAACGCTTTTATGTTTATTCTTTCATCGTAACTTTCTCGGAAAGAAAGACCGAGTCGAAGAAAGTACCTTGTTTCTTTCACTCTTCTTTTTTTCCCACTCAAGAAGATAAAAGCTTCTCGTTGAGACTGGGGAGTCAAGAGGGAAACGGATCCTTGTTCTTCTTCTTGTCCTTCTCTCTAATTCACGGACCTCAGGTACCCGCCACCCCCAACTCCCTCCCACCCATCACACATCCCATTCTCCTACTGTCAGTATTTCCCCTCCTTCCCATACTCCTTCTATCACTTAGCACTCGTATTTCTCTTCTTCCAATATTCACTACATTATTTCAGGGGGAATATTATTTCTAAAGAATATAACTCAAAAATTCTTTATCTCATTTCTTATTCCTCGACATAAAAATTACCTGAACAGGTGTGTGAAACTAAACTAATTGTTTGCATCATATTGAATTCATTGACCTAAGAACGACCTATACAGGCGTGCAAAGCTATAAAGAAACAATATCTTAGATTTTCAGGATCTTTTTTGGTATATTCTAGTATATTTCAAATTCTGTTTTCTATGATTTTAGAGATGGAATGAAATCTGAATATTTTCAGTCTTCTAAAAGAACCATTTTCCTTTATTTTAATCTTAAATTAAGGGTGAAGCAACGTAAGGTAAAGATAGCAATCGGGAAAATACCTCTCAGAAGGGAAGTACGAAGAAGGAAATTTTCTCGTGGCTCTACAGAGACCTGGAAGGGTTTTCTAATAAAGGCCTCACTTGCTGTCAGGAGAAATAATGTTATGGAAATTACATCACCCAGCGCGTCAGACCCAGAATTTTTTATTTATATATCATGTCAGCCAGGAGGAATGAAACTGTGGGTACGAGAAGAAATTCAGTTTTTTTTTTCTTATATGATATTCTGTCATAATGCCTTTTGAATAGGTTCCTTTATATTCGAGGGACTTGATAAGCATTTAAGGCCTGTTTTTTTAACATCCATTAGAGACCCAGCAATTTCTTTTCAAAATTACAACATGCTTTGAGGTCTTTTGTCCGTAAATTCTTCTCATTTACTCCCTTGGTTTAATTATGTTATCCTGATTATTGAAACATCCATTGAAATTTCTCTTAGCCCGAAGCACATAAATACACAAGCACGTACACAAACACAGGCACACAGCAACTCCTGACCAACAACGGATTTCAGGATAAACTCATACAAGATGTAATAAGAAGGAGAATTGAACAATTCTACAACAGTGAAACCAGAACAACAGGTGACGATGATAAAAACATCATAATTTATCATCGGACTGAATACAGCGAAAGATTCGAAGAAGAGAAGAAGGCGATCACCAGCATAATCAACAGAGGGATAACGCCCAAAGCCCCCTTCGAACGGGCTCAAGTTCGCATCTACTGCAAACCTAATTTGACAGCTTCCCTCGTAATGAGGAACAACACCAACAAGAACCAAAACAAAGAAGACAGTGCCAACGTCGTTTACCGTTTTACTTGCCCTGCGAGGATGTGCCAGTCCTTCGAATAAACGTACGTTGGACACAATTCCACAACGTCAAAAAGGCGTCTGCAGGCCCATCGTAATAAAGGAGCCATCCACCAACATCATCACAATCCAAAACCGACGACTCAGGAACTAGTGGAGAATACCAATATCATCTATTCGGAGCAAAATCTCCACCGACTAATCATAGCAGAATCGGTCTGCATTTTATCACAAAGACCGACCCTGAACCGCCAACTGGAAGCAGAAAGATCGCTCCCATCTTGTAGGCGGCCAATATCATCCAACACCGGAGAGCAAATAACTCCAATAATGGCAACAACATTTCTTGAATCACGTCTCTCTCTCTCTCTCTCTCTCTCTCTCTCTCTCTCTCAATCCTTCCCCCCTCCCCCCTCTGTCCCATACCTTTCATCCTATTCCCGGAATCCGTATCATCCACTCCTCTACTGAAATTTTCGTTTGTTACCAAACAATCAGCGCACGTAGTTTGTTTCCATTATGGTTGATCTAAAAATTTTTGGTTATTGTAAATATATATGTCCTATATTATTTTTGTATAAATTAAATTAAGTTAAAACCATTTTTGTACTTTAATTTGATTGTATTTTATTTAAATGTATTTATTATTAATGTTTTTGGACGCAACAATTCCGTCCTCACCATGTAATGAAACACGAGTACGCAAATAAAATGTAGTACACTTTGAAGAGGTCACGAAGAGTGACGGAACAACTGTGGCGTTGTGCTCCCAGTAAATGGAACAAAGAGTTAATCTTCGTTTCTTTATCCATCAACTACACTTTGAAGAGCAAAGAAGATTTAGAGAGTACTGTGAAACTAATAAAAAGTTGATCGACAACCAAAAGGATATTGAAGTCAACGAAATCTGCATACAAGAAAACTTTGCCCCGGAACACACACACACACACACACATATACACATATATATATATATATATATATATATATATATATATATATATATATATATATATATATATATATATATATATATATATATATATATATATATATATATATATATATATATATATATATATATATATATATATATATATATATATATATATATATATATATATATATATATATATATATATAATATTATGTATTTATTACTTTGTCGATACTTTTGATTATTATCACATTACTTGCTTTAAGGTTCTTAAGATAAACAAAAGTTTCATCTATTTCAACCAATATAATGACATTTCTGAATCATGTACTTTAGATGAAACTTTTCTTAAAGATATAATTTTATAATCAAAAAAATTATAAAAACCTCAAAAACACTCAGGTGCACAGTGATAGGTGAAACACTCAGCAATAATAATAACAGTTTAGAATGATAGCAAATCTTTTTGCTTGCATGCCTGTATATTCGTTACCATCTTACAAAACCCAGTTCCTAAATATAAAAACGACAAAACAATAAAAATGCATAGGCCAAATGGAATATGTTACATTAAGTTGACTTCGAATTTCTGAAATAAAATGGATCGGCAGATATAAAATTTGACCCCTTGTTCCTAATTCGTGGCCCGAACAAAAAATTTCAGTGCTGTTCATGGGATGGTTCTTCTTCTTTCCTATTATCTCAGTTTTATTACCCCTGACGTTTCGACAATGCGCTCTAGCTGTCGTTTTCAAAAAGTGAATGGATTGACATGCAAGTTACGCAGGTACGTAAAACAGAAAGGGTGGGGTTGGGTGTACAGTTGACACATTGGTTAGTGAGCTGAATTTAGATTTGTCACTGGTTGATGACAAAATCTATCCCAGAAGCATTGTGACCTAGGCCTAATCAGTGTAGGTGGCTGGTGATGGGTGTTGGCTCTGGACGATCTATAATACCAGCCACACCATTAACAGGTAACCTGAACGAACACCCACCCCCAACCACCAACACTCATTAGGCCTAGAAGATCCCAATGCCTATGGGACCGATTTTGTTATCAACTAATGACCAGTCTCAGTTCAGCTCACTAACCAAGGTGTCATCTGTACACCCAACCTCCACGTCTGCCTGCTATATATGACTGCATAACTTGCATGTCAGTGCATTCACTCTTTGTAAATGACCACTAGAGTGCATTGTCGAAACATCAGGGGTAATTAAACTAAGACAAGAGGAAAATTTCATTATATGTCCATAGGAAACTTGATGCACTGGCTACACACTGATGAAATGAAGATTATAAGAAGAATAGAGAAGACTCTATATAAAATGCATATTGAAGAAATAGCCATTATGCGACCAACAGCCTCATTGGGGCTTTGAATCGCTGATCATTGAAGCAAAGGGCCACCATTATATCCACTCCGCAAGGGGTTGCGTTTATGAACAATAGTTTAATATCCAGGAAAGAGGGTTATTTATCGTTATCTTTACTACTATTATTAGTGTAGCTGCTTTCTTATACAGGTCTGCACATTTTACTATGGAATTATTGATTAAAGATTCTTTTACTAAGAAAGAAATACTATTCCCTGTCTCGCTTTAGAACATTCCATATTATTTCAGCCCTCAAGATGTTTGTGTTTATAGTAATTAAAAAAGTTTTTTTTTTCTACATCTTATTCAAAAGATATAACTTCATCACGTACACTTTTGTTGCTTTGGAAGTGTGTCTAATATATTTATTTCTATTAGTTTTTGATATTCGCAACCTTTCGCTCTGACAGTCTTTTCAGTAAAACTAGCATGCCCTCTGAGGGTCAGTGTAGCTTGACGCATTAGGTATTCAAAGATCGCTTATAAACAACATTTAACGATTATAAGAAAGTTTACCCCAAATATAGTGTGGAAGAAACATCAAATAGCATTTTATAAAATAAAACTTTCGAATGAAAATGAATATCAGTCAAGTCATTTATAAACTCAGTTTATGAATTTCAAGAGAAATATTTAGATTTTAAGGAATAACTGATATGGGACAAGGGCACAGACAAGACACCGCCTGCATAGATACAAAAATTTCCAAATAGAGTTCTGACCTCAAGCACTAACGTGTTTACTGCCCCTCCCTATGTTGTCCCACTTGTCAGGTTTGAATATTTGGTCTTGCACCGCCTGTGTTCGTTTCTGCTGTCAATCCAGCTGGTATATCAGAAATTTCTACCACTCTATATCAATCCTCTAGAATACGTCAGAATTTATATATATAAATATAATACCCTTATGGGATATTGAAGAATGTAATCTCTCTACCCAAGGTGTTAGATATTCTTGAAAACGATTTAAAAATTATTTTTACAAATATTTTTTTTTTACTCTGCATCAGAATCGTCCTCATTGAAAGAATGGTATGGACTCATTTGTCTAGGCTATAACTCTGAACAAAATTAATAACATAAAGATATTTTTTTATTCTGCATCAGAATCGCGCATTGTTCCTCATTTATCACCTCTCTGAACAAAATTAATAACTTGGCCCCAATTATAATTTTTTTTTTTTTTTTTTTTTGCACTGCAAGCTGGAATATAATTTACTTCTTTAAAATCGCTGGTTTTAATCTTCTCTTACCTGAAGGAATAAAATGATTCTTTACCTGACTACAAAGGTTCAGGCAGGACAAACGTTAACCTTCACACAGCGGTAATGTTTGCCTATCGAGTTTCCTCTGTGCAAATGCCTGGCTCAGTAATCACACGAAGTCTGACAATTGCAAGCTGTGCAAACACGTGTTTCATTTGGACAAGAAAACTACGAAACTTTACTTAGCACTGTTTACCCAAAGCTTGCAACGAAATGTTCTTAGGTGAAAATTAGAGACCTTCTCTCTCTCTCTCTCTCTCTCTCTCTCTCTCTCTCTCAAACGAACATGCCTATATTTTTTTTATCGTAGATTAAGCCCGAAAATTTATCCGTGAGGTTGGTAAGATACTGAAGAGTTTAAGAGGACTGATATGGATCTCTGGACTCGTACCCTTTCAAGCTCATCTTCCTACCATCTTTGTTTGTTGATAAGTTCGCTTAATATCAATATCTAAGAGAAATGAAAGCGTTTTGAAAATATTTAATCATCTATTTCCAGTGGTGAAAGATATTTCAAATAAATAAAATATACGTTTAAAATGATCCTGTGAGCAAAATGTAAATTTATAAAATATCAAGAAATGGAGAGTTCTCTTCAGTTTTCTCTATTATTTTTATTATTCAGATTACGAAGACTTCAGGGGAATGTTTATCAGAAAACCGGTAATTTAGATTATTATCTTCTCACATAACAAGCTTCCTCTTTACGAAATTTGGTATAAGGAACCCACACACACACAAACATACACACACTCACACACACACACACACGCACACACACACATCATGCCCATACCTAAAGACGGCCAGGTAACTATCCAAGCACAAAACAAATACAACAATTTAAGTGCCCCTTTGCAACTTAGATGTACATAACTAGCATACATGAATTACAAAGAATTTCGTGTAAGCGAATTTCCACTATGGTGTTACAGGTTTTGTTTTTAATGGTGTATAATTTAACATGGTAACTGTATTTCAGAACTAGCCTTTAAGCAGACTAAAGGAGCAATGTGTCTTATGTACGTATATGAGTTACACCACTGTATCTCCTTTGCAGTCTTGATTAAGCGGCGCGATGCAGAAAAACAGCTGCCGAGGAAATGGAAGAATCGAGAAGCTGGTGTTTGTTTTTTTCCGTCAAAGCAGTTGTTCCCACAGAAAACAGAAAATCGAATAAAAGATGGTAGATAATATCATATAGCCATATAATTTGACGAAAATTGCACACTAAAGAAATTGTGACTAAGAAACACACACACAAAATATATATATATATATATATATATATATATATATATATATATATATATATATATATATATATATATATATATATATATATATATATATATATATATATATATATATATATATATATATATATATATATATATATATATATATATATATATATATATATATATATATATCGTATATAATATATATATAAAAATAATAATTAACTAGTGACGCGCCCCATTCATACAACGCCGTCATTGCTGGGTTCAGGACTTATCGTCTTGGCTTATATAATTTCAAAGTAGTCATAAAGAAAAAATCTTTATTCAAGAATAGCAAAGTTTTAATTCATTCACGTCTGAGCAGGCACTGGGGAATCATAAAGACTTGCTGCCATTTATCCTTGGTCAGTCCGATCAAAGCAAACAGATGCCCTGGAATATTTCTGATCAGCAATTGTTACCAATTCGGAGTCCAATCTGTCTTCATTGCTCCGTCATCAGGAAAGATGAAAGCTTTGCTCACTCGCTACAGGTATTTCGAAATGTGTTAATAGTTTCCTTTTTATATCTCCTTACCTCCAACATGGGAATTATGTCCCTGTTCAGTTTATTTGATTGCTTATCTTTTTGTTCGCAGCATTACGTAAAGTTATCTGGGAATTTATAGAAAATTTTGACAAAGAGCGAACCCTTAGCTAGTAATAAAGATGGGATTTTTTTGGAAAAATAGAAAAGTAACTTTTGAAAAGGAGACCTCTTATTAGATTGATTGTGAGCCTTGAGGGATATTTTTGGTCTCTGGTATTTTTCATTTACTTTTACACAGTTAACATGATGAAGTTTCAATTCTCACAAATTAACTTACTTTCGGATTATCTGTAAAGTTTATCAATGATTATTTGAGAGCTGCTCTAACAGTTCCAGCCATAAGAGCACCAAGGATTAAATGTGTTTCCAGAAGTAAACAATTTACGGATGAAAGTTGCAAAGAAACGGATTAATTTCATCATTAGAGGTTAAAATACTGCACAGACTCCCACCAGACCAATCGCTTCTAAATACAAGCATTTACATGAACACAACCCTTTAATGCTATGAAACTTATTTATGATTGAAATTTTACGCTATATATAGCATCCCTTTCTCCTTCCTGCTCTGTCATTTCATTTTAATAAAACGTCCATTAACACTAGACACGCATAACATGAAGAGCAGTTATTCAAACATCCATGGCCGTTATTATGAGGTAACACTTTGCAGCCTTCGACCGGTCTAAGCGTAATGTCACAGTAATAAATTCGCAAGACGTTCGATGAAAGGGAATGAATTCGATAGAGCTCTGGAGAGACACTTCATTCCAGGAGCTGGGAAGATGGAAGAAGCAGAAGGGGGACTGCCATGAGGCAAATCACTGCATGCGTTATGAGAGGACGAGAGGAGAGATGACTGAGTGATAGGTTAGTTCATCGAATAAAGCAGTGGTTCCTAATCCGAGGGTCTCTCCCCCTAGGATGGGTCTCTAAAATAACTGAGGCAATCGCTGAGGTCAAGCGAAATATTTTTGATAACCATACCGTCTAAATGAGCGGTAACAGAGAGAGTTGAGAGGATAAGTCCAGACCTTAAGGACATTACAAAGTTAATAAACTGATGTAGCGGCCTCTGACAAGGGAGGCTAACCCTAGGTTGGATGACGGTCACTCTAAACATAGTTTAATAACCGTAGGATATATATGTTACAGAAAGGAAAAGATTTTCGAATACATTATTCCCTTTATTATTGTTACTTTCTTCAATTTGGCATTAACGCTTTAATTGCTACCATTTGCATCTTTTGTGCTTCCTTTTCCTAACTGAATGGTTAAAAATTGCAGTTTTCTCCTTTTGCACTTGATGCATTTTTTATCATTAGAACCCTAAAGTTCTTGGTATATGTCAGAATGTGAGTGAGCAGGGCTTATAAGCAGTCCATCGCAAACGATGAAATGAATATTAGATTATGAAATAAGCAATTATGAAATAAATATATATAAAAATATATATATATATATATATATATATATATATATATATATATATATATATATATATATATATATATATATATGTGTGTGTGTGTGTGTGTGTGTGTGTGTGTGTGTGTGTGTGTGTGTGTATGTATACATATATATATATATATATATATATATATATATATATATATATATATATATATATATATATATTTTTTAACAATAAAATAAAGCTACCAAAGACTAAAACATCCAAAAGCCACAGAACAACTCAGGTCTAACAATCCTTTCATCTTCCATTATCCCAAATCCATCGGGAGCTCGCTCATTAACGTATACTTAAATAACAAAGGGAAGAAGCCGGAGTTTACAAGATACCGTGCAGTAACTGTGTGAGGTTAACATAGGGGAGACAGGTAGATCGCTCTCCCAAAGAATAATAGAGCACAAAAGGTCGGTAAGATATGCTTCGGAGAGTTTGGGGATTTTCCTACATATCAGAGACACTGGCCATTCCATAAGCTGGGGGGGGGGGGCGGAGTTGGTTTTCAAAAGTAGCTGTCCGTACAAAAGAAAGATGCTGGAATCTGCTATCATCAATCAAACTAACAACATGAACTTGTCAGGAGGACATTGGAAATCGGACGACATCGACGCATTAATCCTCAGACCTCTTCTGAAGAAGGTGGCCCAGAGAACAAGACCTCCAGAATCGTCGCCAGACGGGAGTTAATGAGGCCAAAAACCACTAGGGAATTGGTTACTCTCCACCTTCTTAGGAAACGGTCACCTGCATACCATCGGAGACAATGCCACACCTACATATGTTTTGTATATATACCCTTATAACATTTCATCTGTCCATATTCTACCAGTGAACAAGGGCACAGAAGCAAGTGCCTGAAATATATGGTTGCAACGTTTAAATAGTGTTTTATGGGCCTTTTTTATATTCATATTACACTGTGGTATTACAGGAAAAGATATTCATATATATATATATATATATATATATATATATATATATATATATATATATATATATATATATATATATATATATATATATATATATATATATATATATATATATATATATTATACACTATATGTGTATATATATGCACATACACATATATGTATATAAGCATGAAAAGTAAGGTGTTTTCGAATATAAGTTTAAGCAAGATAAATAAAAAAAATATAGATTGTGAAAAGCTCGCCTTTTTCCTGCATCTTACGGTTTTATTGTCTGGCACAGAGGCAATGACGTTACACGGAATTTGAGAACACTGGCTGCATGGTCTGCTCACGGCGTTAAGTAACAAATAACAGATCGGCAACCCCAGCCAATTAAACAGTGTGTATTTAAAAGGAGGGGTATTGTAGCTCCCTTCTAACCCAATATTATTGTTATTCGCCCTCGGAATTTACCCTTGATGATTTCAACTAAGCTCAGAAATGACCAACTCAAATTTCTATTATTCTGTGAAGATATCAATATGATCTCCTTGACTTCTTCTTGCCAGTCTGAGTGCTTGAAGGAAAGACAAAAAGGAATCTTTCATAAAAGCAAACAAATTCATTCGTATCGCGTCTTGTCACCTGGCTGACTTTCCTTAATTTATTCTGCATTCTTTAAACGTCTGCATTTTTATTGCTATTGATATTTCCCGTGAAACTGTTGCAACGTTGCTTCTATAACTCTTTATATTTTACAGTATTGGTCTCAGCGGCAAAAACAAAAACAAAAATCCCTTCCATGGCGGACGTACAAAGAAACACGCCCTATGTGTCATACCCAGGATCTAGCAGTCTTTTCATTGCAGTTGTTTTTATATTCGTGAATCTTTTTCACCAAAACATCGAATATAAGAAGCAAAGGAGCAACAGAGGAACGAAGAGACTAATACAAAAATATGGATAAACTCCCTAAATATGAATATTTAGAAATCATAAAACAGACTGAACATCTTTTTAAAAATAGAGAAAGAGAGAGAGAGAGAGAGAGAGAGAGAGAGAGAGAGAGAGAGAGAGAGAGAGAGAGAGAGAGAGAGAGAGAGTCTGTGTCTTGTGCTTTTAACCTAATTAGATTTTGGGATGTGCATTAAGCTTCGACGCTCAGGTAAAAGTTTCAACCTTCAGACGATACACCTCTCAGAATTTCTTTCCTGCCAGAGCTGTTGACTTTCCAACACTTTAAGGAATTCTGCTATATTTTTCCCTGGTTTCACAAGGAGGTAGGTAACATATTCTAGGATAAGACTATGTTAGATTTTTTTTTTTATTCATTAGTTTCCTTAAATATTTTATCTAGCGCAACATATAAGCTCAAGTAAACAATTATGATTTATGACGAGAGAATGACTTCGTTTCAGTTTCATTCTATGACAGAGGCTTCAAAACAGTTCATTTGGTGGGGGCATCTATTTTCAGCTCATTAGTGACAAAGTAGCTCAGTGTTCTATTTTAGACGATCGCCATTACAATGATAAATGTCAGAATGCCTGCAATATGTCCAAGTGTTGCATTGTCTATTCAAGGCAAAAATGGTGGCATAGATGCAAGTTAATTTTAGAAAATTCAAACAAAAGCCGAATTAAGCTTACAATATCTAATTCCATATAAAACTCTACTACTTTTTTTCTGAATTGGCTCTGAAAATAACAAGAAATAAATTCAATTAGTAGTGAAACAAAATTATTATTTGAGTCTTTTGATTTTCATGTTAATAAATTTTCGTCTCATAAATCCAAAGTAAGTGTAAAGTTCTATTTAATTCTCAGTTATTTAAACAATTCATTTATCATACCCGACTATTATATAAGAGGCACGCCACCCTTCCTTTCTACAATATAGGCTGCAAACATCAAATTTCCCTAAACGTTTAATTACTCTGCATGCCTGTGTGTGTGTGCGTGTGTGTGTGTGTGTGTGTGTGTGCATGTGCGTGCGTGCACGCTTGAAAGCATGAATAGGTATTAGTTTGGTTTAATCAAATTCTCGCATCAGTGCAGGTGGAATTTACCCCGGATTCGTGTTTTAAAAAGTTAAAATTTTGTAACAGTTTTTTCTTTGTATTAAAATAAAAATAGAAAGTTAGTTATATATATATGAAATTTTTTATCACACCGTGATTTATATACTTTGATCTCGAAAATAAAATGAACAGAAAACGCGAACCCTGATATGGACCCCATTAGTGGACGCTACCACGCGGTGGTAGCGTCCACTGGAGTCGTTGAATGGGTCCATGTCATATGATTTATCACTTATATAAATTCCTTCGGTGATAATTCTCTACTTGATAATTTGATATTAAACGACATTTGTAGCTTCATGATTATATATATATATATATATATATATATATATATATATATATATATATATATATATATATATATATATATATATATATATATATATATATATATATATATATATATATATATATATATATATATATATATATATATATATATATATATATATATATATATATATATATATATATATATATATATATATATATATATATATGTATATATATATATATATATATATATATATATATATATATATATATATATATATATATATATATATATATATATATATATATATATATATATATATATATATATATATATATATATATATATATATATATATATATATATATATATATATATGTATATATATATATATATATATATATATATATATATATATATATATATATATATATATATATATATATATATATATGGTTACGTGTCATGCATTTATGTATCTAAACACTATGTGTATATTTGTAACTGCTTTCCTGTACGAGTGCTCACGATGATACGTGATACGTACCATATGTATACTTATGAGTTATCTTTCTATAACAGATATGTTATTAATGTCTTATGAAGCATACTTATAATTATATTTTTCTTCACTAATAATGAAGTATTAGTTAGATGAAATCGACGAAATACAGAAACTAGAGAACTGAGTTTAATGTTTGTCATCACCTCCAGCCATGATTTATTCACTCACTTGAATATGATCTGTCCTGTGAAAGTCAGTGTTTTTTCCTATTTATTCTTTTGTTTGTTTTTAAAGGGGGTTTCGGTGATGTTAGAATATTCCTCCCCTTTTGAGTATTCGTCTTTATTTCACCTTTTATAATGAAACTATCTGGGATCTAGCATAAACCAGAATACAAGTGTTTTATTAATAAAAAAAATATGTTTGGGTATGTACCTAAAGCCAGGTTGCAAATCTTTGATAAAAAAAAAATAGCTTGGCTTCTGATATAAGCCAGAGTAGAAATTTGTGATTAAAAATGGTCTTTTCTTTAATATATACCAAGTTGTAATTCTCTAAAAAAAAAAAGCTATATTCTAGCATCAGTAAGAGTGCAAACCTGTTATATAGCTTAGTATCAGCCATACGTCACTTGATGATACTTTAATAATAATAGTTTGGGTCTAGCATAAGTCAAGGCAAATATTTATAATATGTATAGCCTAGTTTCTAGTGGATCTGTGAAAAAGTAGTCAGGATTTTAGCCTAAGCCAATGAACAAATCTTTTCTAAAGAAAGTGTTTATAAGACAAAAAGTAGTTATAAGAAGTAATGATAATCTTTCTTATAATAGTCTGCAAGTGCAGTCAAATACAAATACAAACTCGCTGGTCCTATCAGTTAAAGTGTGGAGATTGTGGTTGGTTCGTTTAAAATGAAAAAAAAAAAAAACAACGCTAGTACGGTCCTTTACCTAACGGTAGCTCCTAAGTGCGGTAAGGTATTAAGATACTAAGTTTACTACTGTGGATTTCTGGACCCTGAATAATTAGCCTTGACTAGTGAGTTTCCTAAGACTTTTTAAATTGGGTGGATGACTCACGCGTGGTGAAAAATTACCGTAGATTTTTGTAAATCTCCAGCGATGGACATCCATCATATCATACATTTAATAAAAAAACTCAACTTCGAAAAAATAATCTCAACTTCATTCGTTATAACCATGGATAAACCAAAACAAGAAGTTCCTTAAATTTCGAGTTTTTTAAACTGTGGTTTACAATAAAAGAACACAAGAACAAGAGGTCGTCTCATCTGCAAAGTCATCATGGAATCCACCTGTGAAAACTAAATGTCATTATTAAGTAGTAATTTTTTTCCTTCAATATTGTTCAAATCTGTCTATACCTGCAATAGCGTTGTATGTCAAGGTTTTCACCGAGTTACGTTTGCTAAAGAAAGGGAATCTATTAGCTTGTCTAGTCAATAACCTTGCTAATACTTTTCCTTCTCAGATCAAAGAGGCCTTGATTTTCCTTCATTAGTCTAAATGCTGTAGGAATGATGATTCCATGTTACAATTTAACAATAAATATAACATTACCATAAAAAAGGAATCTATTTTTATCCTGTATGGAAAAAGACATTACACTGGCAGTGAGTTCTATGTTTGAATTTCCGAAAGATCTTCAGCGAGAAAATGTTAAAACAGTAATACATTATTAGAAGATTACTTCAAGATTATTGAGATTTTTTATGGATCAGGTACACTACAAACAACCTTCACATTCTGTACAGGCAAAGTACAAGTGTAGCAGAGCATAAGGACAGTGGAAAATAGCTGGAATAGCTTAAAAAGGTAGAAAATAAGGCCACATCACTGAATGTACTGTAAAATATGTTTATTTGCAAACATCGACATAGTTTTTGGTTACTTGTTCTTAATGGAATTTGAAAGTTTTCATGACGACAATACATACTAAAATTATCAGGGAAATTCAAAGCTGAGAGTTCCTGGGGTTATTTTTATTTACGTAGAACCACACAAACACTCACATTCATGACAAAGAGCTGGTCAATTTTAGTGTTCCTCCAACTTGTAGAATGCGGTATTTTTCTCGGTTTTCAAGTATTCTTATTTTCATCCACTAAATTGCCACCAGTCAATTATAGTCTGAAATGAAAACAGATATATCTGACATTAGTACTTAACTATTGCCCGTTCTCCTCGCTTCATAATCGGCGAGATTTTACTCTGAAGGCAAAGAAGAGTCGGAAAAAGCGAATCTGAGATGCAGTTTACATGACAAGTGAGGTCTAATATTCCTTGTGAAAGGCATGAAATAAATACCACTGGGTCTACATGCAGTTTGACCTTCGTTCATAGGAGTATACAGAAAAAATAAAATCAAGTTCGGTGTGAAGTAAGTATATTTAAAAGATATCGTTATTTTTTTTTTTTATTCATTTTATTCCATGAGTGCCGTCGTCCACGTCTTCTTGGTCACAACAAACGCCCACGGTCATTTTGTCTTGTTTGGTATATAAGGTGTCACTATCCCCCACCTTTTCTGTACAATGGCATTTGCCATATAATGTTATCTGATATAAGTAATTCTCTCTCTCTCTCTCTCTCTCTCTCTCTCTCTCTCTCTCTCTCTCTCTCTCTCAAACGTACATACGTATTTGATAGACACAATATTAGATATAATTCCGTGTGAGTTTGTTTGCGAGCATGTGTCAGTATGAGTGGGTGTCATTTTAATCAAATGTTCCCAGAGTGTAATCGCATCAATGCCCTTCTCGGATTTAGGTCATCTAAGAGAAATATGGAAGCTTTCCTCCAAACTGAAAATGACAAATGAAAAGCGTCTCAACTAAGCAAATGGTAAGATAGAGGACAGAGATTATCCTGGAAGTTGTAATTTGATTTCATGAGACCCAAGAGTTAAAAATAAGATAGGAATCGCTTTACTATAGTTTACATATATATATATATATATATATATATATATATATATATATATATATATATATATATATATATATATATATATATATATATATATATATATATATGTGTGTGTGTGTGTGTGTGTGTGTGTGTGTGTGTGTGTTGTGTTTGTGTGTGTGTTTGTGTTTGTGTGCGTATGTGTGTGTGTATTTATGTATGTATGTATGTACGCAAAGTGCGTACGTCCATTGATTTCCGTAACCTAAATGTCTTCTTCAAGCCTCGCAATCCCGGATAATCTCACAGATTTAGCTTTTGAGCTCTGAGTTCCAGTTTTTATAGTCATTACCTTAAGCCTCCGTGGATTAGTTTGCTCGCTGTCCTAATTAAGCTCTGATTCCGCCCAGGGATTTTCAGGACGTCGTAGTTTTAAGGTCTTCTCCATTTCAGCTGGAGTATCAGGACCTGGTCAAATACCTACATTTAAACCTTGAACGGTTTTGTAAATGTTTTTCTTTTAATTCCCGTTTGTTTAAACCTTTAGCTAATTAGAAAGGTTGATATTAATTAAAGAGATTTCAACTCCTGATTGTTTTGAAGGTCCTTCAGATAAAGTTTTAGAGGAATCTAATAAACTTTATAAAATTTCTTTTTGCTATACCATCGTTGGCACTATGGAAAAAAATTACTGCTGAGAATTTCATTGAACTCTGTGAGATATAAAGATTTTAATATCTTTCATTCTTTTCCTAGTTTTCATTATCTATTACATTACTTTTATTGTTTGTTCTAAAAGGTATGAATGCGACTGGCCCTTAGCTTAGAGAGAGGGGGGTGACGACGAAGATTTGGTATGCCTGACGATGGCCATTTGAAACTTACGGTATATCCAAACAGCAGATCACCAGTTTAATCTGTAGGTAAAAGGGAGTTATATTGCATAGGCTAATGTGTTCGGGATAATATTCATTGCAATTCTGGGAGAGATAGTGCTTTTTTTTCTGGAAACATTAAACGATTTAGAGAAAGTATAGTCTGGATATTATGGTTCCCTGTTTACAAAATAAATTTTGAAACTGACTGAGAATTACTGACGATCGATCGTGATTTTTGTATATCTAGAGTAAGGTAAATATTTTCAAGTATTAGTACAATAGTTAGAGAATGAATCACATACGACAGGATTCATATTAATGATATGTAACTGAGATAATTGGCGAATAAAATAAAATTTCATTACACATATAATATTTGAGTTTCAAAGAATATATACTAACGTAAGTTGCATATAAAGTATTCTATTTTACTTATGATTATTCCTCTGAGCATATAATTTGCTTTTTTATAGATAACATTTTATATTACACTATTTTAGTCGATTTAACTGAACCACAGTAAACTGTGAGTGGTTGGAACGTTGGATTGCTTCCTTCCGTATATTTGTAAAATAATGTAAAACTTCAAACACACACTCACACACATGTATGTATATATATATATATATATATATATATATATATATATATATATATATATAT
The DNA here is from genome assembly GCF_040412425.1 of Macrobrachium rosenbergii. Classification (NCBI taxonomy): domain Eukaryota; kingdom Metazoa; phylum Arthropoda; class Malacostraca; order Decapoda; family Palaemonidae; genus Macrobrachium; species Macrobrachium rosenbergii. Next base: position 4,910,228 of record NC_089787.1, read on the forward strand.
ATATATATATATATATATATATATATATATATATATATTTATATATATATATATATATATATATATATATATATATATATATATATATATATATATATATATATATATATCATTCAACTGTTTTCCCATTAGAGTGGTAACGCCAAAATCTACAACTTCCCGGTTTTTCAGTGTCTTAAAGGATGAGGTTACTTTCCCCCGGTCTAATATCATGATGGCAGACTGGTACTGTGCCACTTTTTAATCGTCTGCTTTCTAGTTATCTGTAAAAGAAAACTATTGTGCCGGTTTTGTCTGTCCATCAGCCCTCATATCTTAAAAACTACTAGAGTTCTGCAAATTGATATGTTCATTATCCACCATCCAATCATCAAGCATAACAAATTGTAACCGTCTGGCCTCAGTAGTTTTTATTTTATTTAAAGTAAAAGTTAGCCATAATTGCACATCTGGCAACGATATAGGATAGTCGTAACCGGGCCGTGATTAAAGATTCAGGGGCCGCGGTTCATACACCATTATACCGAGACCACCGAAAGATAGATCTATTTTCGATGGCCTTGATTATACGCTGTACAGAAAACTCGATTGCCCAGAAGTAACCTCGGAGCATTTTTTACTTGTTTCATATAAAATAGTATTCTTTCCCAATAATAATAATAACCCTTTTCCTTCGTTAATCGAGAAGAAAATTTATAATAATGTAAATTAGTATATTCGTCCGCCACATATGAGTGAAAAAATAAATAGTATGATGGAATTAAGATCTATAAAATGAGTCGGTTGTGGCACTGAGTGGTTTTATTCCCAGCGACGTAAATATATAGAACGGAAAATAAAACTCTTGAAAAGGAGCTGTAAGAAATGATCGTGAACTTTGCTACAAGATGAATGAAGTAATTGTTACGGGAGCTTTGTTCTCAGCATTGATTTAGCCATCGACCTGACTCTTGTTCTTCATTGTCTAACCTTTCTCTCTCTCTCCCCCTTGTCTCGAAGTTATGAATATCCTTGAGTATATGTATATATATATATATATATATATATATATATATATATATATATATATATATATATATATATATATATATATATATATATATATATATATATATATATATATATATATATATATATATATATATATATATATATATATATATATATATATATATATATATATATATATATATATATATATATATATATATATATATATATATATATATATATATATATATATATATATGTATATATATATATATATATATATATATATATATATATATATATATATATATATATATATATATATATATATATATATATATATATATATATGTATATATATATATATATATATATATATATATATATATATATATATATATATATATATATATATATATATATATATATATATATATATATATATATATATATATATATATATATATATATATATATATATATATATATATATATATATATATATAAAACTGTGAATGGAATCTTTTTCATATACATTTCTCACAGCAGTCGGAAATAAGTAATGTTTTGTTAACTCACATAATAAGTTGTTTGTTAGCCAAAAGAAATTTTATAGGTACAGTTACATGACCTGCAAATTTAATGTTGTTGGTATTTTCCTTTCAATCGCCAACAAGAGGTGACTCCTCTCAACTCTTGCAGTTGTTTTCATTGGAAAAAACAAGTGAGTGAGCGTTTCTTTTAATTCTAGTAAAGAAATTAATGAATGTTTTGGATATACTACTGATAATACACGAATAGGAGAATAATTTCATTCTTTGCATTACAAGGAATGGCGACATGCCTTTGTCAATAAAGTGAATTATCCATAATGAGTTACTTTCACAATATTTTTACATGCTTAAGTTGATTTCGTATACTTTAATTATTATTCCTAGCTGCTGTAGCCTTCCATTTATATGGGGAGATATTAAAACTACTTTTTTTTTCATTTTTTTTTCTTTTATATCATGAATGAAACATTTAGCAATCACATTTTGTGAGTAATTTCTAAAAACGACTTGTGTTGTTGACTTTAAGACGAGATGGTGTCTCTATCTTCTCTTTCTTTGGTCTAGTAAATATTGTTTAAAAAAAAACCATCCTCTGACAAAGTTATTGGTGGCCTTTAATTTTAAGTGATATTCTATGACGGCAAGGGAAATGTATGTAAGGTAATTAAGTAACTCAAAAGATGTTATTCAAGTATTTAAAATGTCATCAATTTATCTTTTTTCTTTATTATGACTGTTGATGGAGGGCACAAGATATTGGCAAGAAATTTCTGCTATTCATCTGTTTAAAAACTGATCCATACTTCTACAGTAAAAACTCTTGTTACCAACTGTTCCACATTCTAATATTCTTAGGTTTGAACCGGTTCACCTTTCGATGACTACGGCTTATGTGGCGGGATAAAGAGACGTCAAGTCCTGTTGATTTCAAGTTTGAAGCCTTTTATATAGAAAGGTATCTCCTAGTCTGAAATTATAGGACAAAGAAGGTATGTTTATAGTCTAAACACAATATAGACTCTAAGAACAGTGCCACCAGATAATAAATTGAACCATTGCAAAAAACAATTCCTTCAGATGTTCGTTCATGTATTTTTCTGTGACTCACAAGGTAAGTAGAATAGTTTATGGTGACCTACATTTTATCAATACAACGAATTTATTGGTACGTGGACAATCAACTCTGCGCTAGCCTGTTGGTTGACGGTTCTTTCAGTAGGCCACCTACGTAGATTACCAACCTGTAGGTTTAAGGAGTAATATGGACTTCTTGCTTAGTATTAGAAATCTATACCTAATGGATGCAGTTGTTATGTGGTATTTTTATAATAAATATTCTCTCAGTTTACAGAAAATAGCTTTAAATGATTTCTGTAATAATGGTGTAAATAATAAAAAAATAATACAATTTAAGATTAATTCTAACACATTAATGCCAATAGGGTTCCTCCGTGACGTCAGTTTTTTTTTTTTTTTTTTCAGTGCGGGCCAGTAAAACTTCCATCAAGAATACTTTTCAATGCAGACGCAAAATTAGGAAATTCACATCAGCTCTTTGGTAGGGAGTATAAAGATGTCAGGTTAATTGTATACCGTGCCTTTCATAGCCTCCATTTACCGGATTACATGAGTTAATAATAGTTATAACGTTGCCTTATTATATAATGAAATACACTTGTCATAAAATATAGATCCCTCATCTGGCAGTTCATTTAAGGATACATGATTTAATACTATAATATCACAGAGAGTCCACATACACTTCACTGAATAACAGAAAGAAAAGGAATGATAATGTAATCTTTAATGAAAGTATTTTCCTGAAGGAGAGATAATTAAGCTAATCATGAGAGATTTAAATAACAAATGACTCGAACCAATCTCGGTTTAAAGCATTGTAAACTTGGTTGTATCTGAAAACTTGTTGAGAATCTAAAGGCTAACAGGTTTTGGGCAGTCTGTCATTTTAAAAATGGATGTAGTAGTATCTAATCAATACAATAAGTCTTTCAAGTCTTTTACCGTTGCATTAATGCAGCTTACTCACTTCATTTGAAAGCTGCAGATGAATATCCATTTTTTTTAATACATGAAATGTATTAAAATAATATTTTCATTGTGTTTACACCTTTAACAAATTAAGCTAACCAAACCCACACAATGCCCTTCTGATTCAGGGTGCCGGACACCATTTTACAATATCCAGGAAAATTATTTTAATATATCATAAAAGTAAACTAACGTAAAGTAAAGTATACTTAAAGTGATATTAAACGTTTCTTCCCTAGCTTAACAAAACATTTGCTTCCATTTAAAGGCTATTTATTTCCTGGTAGCTTTAAATATCATTAAGAATTAAAATTTTCATACAATAGATGTTACTTCACCGCATTGAACGTTATGTCTTAATCTAGCAATTAATTTGGTTTTAAATCAGATTAAGCTAAGAAACCATGATCGCTTTCGGAGGATAGGGAATTAATTCATTTGATACAAGCTTGTTTCCCTTTTATCAGATAATATGAATTACAAAATCGTGTGTTCACTCTCCATTTTTTTTTTCAGGTATTTAACTTTCTTACAAAATATCCGGTAAGTTAGTTTTAACTTTCAAGTTCATTTTAGAGGAAACATATATCCAAACCATATTTTCCCTAAAAATTTGAAACACAAAATCGTTACTTGATTTTAACTGATATAAATTTTATTTTATCAGAACCATTTCATATCTTGTTTAATAACATATAAAACGTGATTTCATCTTTGCAAAGGATTTACGTCATGATAAGTGCATCATTATGTAACTGATTTAAAGTCCATCACAAATGGATAACCACGAAAGACCAATCAGTGTCAGTAATCAATGGCTTTATCAAATAAAGGCCTCGACACGCTGGGGCTTCAACTGGAACCTCATTAATAATTTTAGAGTTTTTTGCATGGCTATTACTATAAAACAAGAGGAGGTTTATCATTCAAGGGATAAACTCATGTGAAAAATTAAAAATGCATATATGTATTCTGACATACACATTACATACATACCAACTGTACACACAAAAAATATGCATACATACACACACACCTACATGTATGTTTTTTTAGTAGAGTTGGTATGTATGTAGGTATGTATATGCCAGAATACATATATGCTATCCTAAGCTTTCATATGAATTTATCTCTTGAATGATAAATCTCCCCTTATATTATAGTAATATCCACGCAAAAAACTTTCTACAATTAGTAATGAGATTCCAGCTGTGTAAATGTATAAATAAAGGCAAATGCCACGAAGGAAAAGTGAAACGACGCAGTGGTTGCCAGGCCTTTCGACACAAGGTCATTTACTAGCAGACCTTTTCTTTGTGGCACTTGCCTTTATCTATATATCTATCTGTCTATCTATCTGTCTATCTATCTATCTATCTATCTATCTATCTATATATATATATATATATATATATATATATATATATATATATATATATATATATATATATATATATATATATATATATATGTCTGTGTGTGTGTGTGTGTGTGTGTGTGTGTGTGTGAGCCGAGCATGCAGCATCTACGATTCTAACCTTAAATCTACCAGTGCTATCAGCTCAGTAATCTGAAGGGATTGCACAGCTTTGTCTAGTGTGCTCTGATTACGTTTGACTTGCCTTTGCTTTAATCTTTTTTAGGCTTAACTCTCACCTTTTCTAGCTGAAATCACGACCGGATGTCTCCTATCTCTTTCCGGAAATGATCTGGAATCTGTAGTTCGAAGAATACCCACGTTTCCTGGATTTGCCAGATTTGTCGTTGGTGAAATGTTTCGTCGAACATTTATTTCTATGTCCTAAATCGTTTAAGAAGCATATTTTGTTTGTATCCATTCATATTAAATAGTCAACTGCTAATTTCAGTTAACATTATCTTTAACTAAGTATTTTCCATCAGCAACAGAAATGTAACTGCTTCTGATCTACAGATATTTAAGTTTAATTTATGACGGTCATTGTCAACTCCTTTCATTACTTTTTAGTACTACTGTTTTTAGTAACAAATGGTAATAAAATTTCTGAATGGAAGTTCACTTATTGATCAATTTCCTTTGTTTAAAATTCTAAGTTGCTAATCTTTACTTCTTCTAAAACGTCTCTTCTTCTGTACTTCATTTCTTGACACAACCTTTACATCAGTCTCCTAAGAATGTAGTGAATCAACAGCGTTGATGTCTTTTAGTGTTATTTTATGTGAATATGGAACTCCTGAAGGTCTTCTGTTAGCGAAGAACGAAATGATCATCAGAACTGATATTAGCAGTCTCTTTAATATGTTAGATATATGGCAGTACGTTTTATCTGTTAAATTCGATTTGTTGGTTGTTTGTGAAATCTGTGTAGTAAAGATTTTTAGTTCTGTTAACGACTGTCTCTATATGTGTGAGATAAAGAAATTGGTGAAATGCTAACGACAACTTTAAATTCCTTTTAAATATTTCTTCATCTCTAAGACTAAACATACAGACAAAATAATCTCTGCTTAAATGTTAGGATAACTGAGAGATCATACAATTTTAAATACATTTTCTTAATACCCTCAACTTTGCAGTAAACTGAAAACTTGATAAAGGAATTTTAATGATATAAAAAATCAAATTTCCAGTCACAGTTATACCGTAGAAAATATATATATCCATAACGTACAGTAACCAGGCTATATTATCAATTTTGATAAAATTTTTATTGAAGTATTCTATGTAAAACGAGTATTTGGAGACCATAAATTTCCGTCCAGGCTGAGTAATTCTCTAGCCCCTGACCCTCCAAACATCAAAAGCCTTCGGCCTGATTCGGGCCTGTCCTCAGTCCAATCAGTTATTGCTATTCATGAACTCCACCTTTGGTAAAACTTTCACCAAAAAGAGACAATTTGTTTCGCTATCAAAAAATCAACCCCTGGTTTTCATAAGGTTCATCACCCAATGTTTTTCTGCAAGCCGTAGAAGATTGTCTTCGTTTGACTTTTATCACCAATGAAAAACCAAGAAGCTCGATTACTTATAGTTTTTTTACAGCATCCAGGGATCCCATATCTTAGCAAGACGTTATTGTTGTAAATGTTTGTGCAAATACTCAACATAAACGGAAAATATATAGTTCCTGGAGCATTAATAACAAACACTTTCTGAAGAGTTAAATAATAGCCAGTTATTATGACGTTTACTGCGAATGTCGATGTTTCCCTCGTGAAAATTGTAAAGTTTAACTGATAGACTGAAACCAGCAACCTTCTTATTATTGCATCTAATGAAAGATAATTATCGATCAAAATATCATTGTTTTTGTCTGCACCCATAACAAAATTAAATTCTGAGAAGGTTTTGGACAAAGTCTGATCTTTATTGTCCCGATTTGTAAAGCAGAGATGCTGAAATCTTTATTTGTGTCAACTGGTGGAGGCAAACATTCTTTTTTGAAGGTCTCGGCCCAGTCTGTTTCATTTCACATCAAAAGATTGTATCATGACACGCATAAAACTAATGAACGGTTATTAAGGTGGATTTTAATCGACGAATTAGAAAGGATGAAATTCGCTCGTAAAACATCTGATCCATAATTTGCTTAACATATTGTATCCTTTTTCTTTTGGGGAGGAATTACAGTCGGTCAGACCATCAATTTCCGGCTGGAGTTATCGAACGGAAAGAGGATTTTTCGACGATGACCATCAGGAAGGCTCGGTAACTTTTTTACTCTTCAATTTAATCGGATCTATATGTTTTATGTATTTATTTCCCGCGTTTGATAAACATGTATTAGATAACGTAGAATGAAAAGCTTCGCCTTTGTTTTATGTTGTATTCGTATGCAGTTTAGTATGCCAGAGCTCCACACTCACACACACGCACACACACACACACACACACACACACACACACACATACACACACACACACACACACACACACACACACACACACATATATATATATATATATATATATATATATATATATATATATATATATATATATATATATATATATATATATATATATATATATATATATATATGTACACACACACACACACACACACACACACACATATATATATATATATATATATATATATATATATATATATATATATATATATATATATATATATATATATGTGTGTGTGTGTGTGTGTGTGTGTGTTGTGTGGTGTGTCCCTTTAACTATTAGCCTCTCTCTAATATGTAGAATACTTAATGTTGCTTCATAAGAACTTGTCAGTTAAATTTAGCGATAACTAATCATGTTTATAAAGCAGTAATGTATTCATTGTTCGTATTACGAAAAAGCAATATCTTTTGCTGCACGTGTTGGTGAAAAAATGTAAATAAAGAAAGACGTCAGCACTAAAAAAAGTTCGTGTAACAAAACAGTTAACTAAATATAAGACCAGAAATTCAAGTCACCAAAAATTTCAAGTAATGGCGAATGATTCTCTAATGCGGAGATGCGTCCTCTTTTAACCGATCTTCAATCATGAAACAAATTATTATGCGAGGAAAGACAATAGTACAGAGTCCTTTCGATAAAGCCCCCGAGCAGTTCCTCGCTCTCTCTAAACGAGTCTTTAAGGTGGTATCTTCAACAGAGCTCTAAAAGGAATCTGTAGGTGATTTGTCAGTGAGGCATGACGCTCTCCCAGGTAAAACAAAGACCCTAATTCCTATCTCACATCGGCCTGCAACATCGGGTGTTCGAGTTGAGAGACAAAGTCGTTGCCAACCATGCCAATGAGGTTACAAAGATACCAGAACCGATGTACTTCCATGACCTATGGAGTTACCTAGCCAGGTTGCATATTCCGCATACCAGCGAGTTTTACTCAGTTTCCTAGCCAACCAGTGACTCACTAGTATGCAAGTTGTATAGCCTGCCCAGTAACTCCTTAGGCTCTGTAATTGGGTTCCAATTGCTTTCTTACCTGTGTTGAATAGCTGGTAGCGCCGCTGTCTCTTTCCCAATGGAATCTGGGTTCAAGAACGACATGTTGAAATTAATTTCGCTAATTTACTAAACGTTGAGTGTGATTTCCCTTACTATTACCTCATGATACTTAACGTATCTCGTACCATGGTCCCATCCTATGATTAGCATTGAATAGGTAACCTACCTCATGAATGTTAATAAGATTTAAGGAATTACTTGCGTTACCAAACTCAGCACATATGTGAAGTATTTCTGTTTATAGTAGATGTCTAAATATATTCACAGTTGCACAATACTTGTGTTATCTTCGACCAAGAGCTTGCTTGTCCACGGCTTGTAAAATAAATCCTAGTCTAATGCATTCATAAAAGGGTTTTCTGTAAGGCTCCTTATCTATACTGGGATAGTGACAATAGAGTTTCTAAAAATGCTGTTTTTTAGTCTGAAATTCCATGTCGGAAGAGGATCCTTACCCTTTTGATAAGATTGGTAAAAGAATTATAACAAGTCTGACTAACTCTCAGATGTATGACATGTTTTGTGTGTGTGTGTGTGTGAGGGGGAGGTTGTGAAGGGTGGCTGATGTTGAATATGCAAGATTGGGCATTCCAGATCGTATCAGTTTAGACTTCATATCTGTGATATTAATGATTTTATAAACATTTCAATATAATTTCTGTAAATATAGCGATCGACAGGAACAAAGCCGAGCTATCTGCCAGCATTAGATTATTCTGCACAAATTTTTCTTTAAAGGTAAACAAGGCGTAAAAGTTAACATTAATAATTCTATAATATCTTTACTTTATATGTCACATGCTGTTACCTTTTTTCAGACAGGATGCTTTAAACGTGAAAAAGATGAATAGAAACAAATACCTGATTGAACTGAAATGACGTGAGTGACATTTTTCACTGAAAATTATAATTACAAAAAAGAAATACTAACATTTCAGTAATAGTTTAATTCCATTTAGCTTTATAAATCCAATTGGTTTAATACTATTGCCATGTAGAGAAATGTCTGTACATATTTCAGTGCCAAAATAGCCGTAATCAAGAAGCATTTTCTCTTTTTTTCCGCATAAATTCCGACAAGGTGTCACCCTCCTCTGTCTAAGAGGTTTTTATGTTTGCTGAATCTCCTTTATTAGTCGTTGGTGAGTTTATGGTGATTTTTGTTATTCGAAGAGCTTTCCGATGGAATTTCAGACTAGAAAACATCATTTTTAGAAGATCTTTTGCAACCATCTTAGTAAATGTAAGGAGCCTTACAGAAAACCCTTTTTATGAATGCTTTAAAAGAGACTTTATTTTCCCTCATATTACCTTCAATTCATGAAGGGTTCCAGAAACTTTTACCGTTACGTTTTCTTTTATGTACAAAGGCCAGCTGCTAAAAACGGAATACAGTATTAGCGAAGGAAATATGAGTACCCAGCGAGATTTAAGCGTTCAGGATTTTGTAGATATTTTTGTATGTTTTTATAAACTTGATTTAAGATACAAAAATTATCTGTTAAAGACTTTGCTTAATAATCCACTAATTCCACTTGTTTAAAGGTGCATAACGTTCACTTTTCATACAAAAAAATCATTGATATGAAAATATATTGCGATACAATGGTACGTTCTGATTAATTTGGTTGTTATTTAGGATGTAGGAAAGACGTATAGCAATTGTTGAAAACATAATTACTCCGCTAATGCCCAAATAGATGTGCCGGTACAAAGGGCTCCTCACAATAATCTCTCGCATTAGAAAACGGGGGAGGTGAATAGAAGTCTCAGCTGCAGATTCCCCCTCGTAAATTGCATAGCCAATTAGTTGTGACTTACTTCATACTGCGGGGCCATTAATAATAAAAATAAATAAAGGCTTTGGAAATTCCGCATGAAAATGAAAACTTTTATCAGGTGATTTTAGTTCTTCTGATACACTTATAAAAATCTATTCATATCAAAAGTTAAACATGTGTTTATTTACGAAGATATTTAATTAGTATAACGGTATTGAGTTAAACCATAATTATATTCTTAATAAATGTTTTTTTTTATCGTCCTATTCCGCTCATTTAAAATTATGTAAAATCATTTTAAAATTATTTTGCTATTGTTGTTTTCATAAACAAATTTGAATACTGCCTTTTCATTCTCATGAGTATACATTTTTCGATTTGTTTCACATGTACACATGCCTTTCTTTGGTCTAAAATCCCCCCTTTTTCATGATTTGTAAGTTTTCTCTTTTTAGCATGGATGTTATTATATTCAGTCTAAAAAATAAAGAATTTTCTTGTCTTATCTTTGAATGAATAAGGGCTTAATATACAAAGACCTTGGTTTTACCTCAATATTTATAATGGAAATTTCATGTGTGAGATTGACATGCAAAATGGCTCTCAATGACAGCCAAGGATGGCTGTATACCAGGCAATTGTAAAGGTGAATAAAAGATAAAAAAAGTTATTAACTTTGTTAGAAAATTTGTCGTGAGACCGTTGATGGATACAAAGACCTTGACCTCTCTATATATTGGATGCTTTTACATAACTAATCTCTTAATGAAAACTCTCTCTCCATCATATTTATTATATTTATATATTATCTTCCGTCTCTCTCTCTATATCTCTCTCTCTCTCTCTCTTTCTCTGGGAACCATGGTGCCTACGGGAAAGAAAGGTTTCACGGTATTGAATATCCAAAACTAATTTAATCGATTTCAGTTTTGCAAGCAGAATAATGGGGACATTTATATCTAAGAAAAATAAAATAGATAATTTAAATATTTCACTTTAGGGCAGAAATAAGACGGAGATCTGGCACTTTCCAGAAAAGTTATAAGCGCAAAGTTATAATGTGTTTACAGTTTTCTCGCGAAAGTTATTTTAAAGTTTACAAGCTAGGAGTTTCCTTCGTGAGGTCCAAATTTGTAACGAAGCATTACATATATGTATATATATATATATATATATATATATATATATATATATATATATATATATATATATATATATATATGTATATGTGTGTTATTCAAAGTTAAAGCCTATACATATGCAACAAACCTACGGGAGCATTTGACCCGACAATCAAGCTTCCAAAGAATATGGTGTTCATTCGAAAGGAGTAACAGAAGGTAATGGGAAATGCAGAAAGAGGTCAGTTATTAAAAAAACAGTCAAATAAACAAATTAATAAATACGTAAAAATGTAAGTAAAATATTAGATCACACTTTGAATTGTATTAGGGTAGTAATACATTGCATCATCACTTGAACTTCTGAAGTTCCAATTACTCAACATCCTCTAGGAGGTTGCTCCACACTCCAACGGTATGAGGAATAAAGGACCTCTGAAACTGAGAAGTTTGACAGCGAAGCACATTTACTGCATATTGGTGCTGCTATTCAACAAATCTGGTTGCTCTCAGAAGGAAAAGGGGATCTGTCGATGGTCGAAGATATAACTGTTAATATTGGGAAACAGAAACCTGCCACCACGAACCACTCTCGAAAAGAGATAAATCTCTGACAGAAGCAGATATCCACAATATTCTAGTAAAGGGAGGACAAATGACCTAAAACAGGTTACATTGATTTTATCATCTATTATAAATATATGAGGCCTTACGAACAAAACCTAACTTTCGTGCATCATTTGCTGAAACTTTAATTAGATTTTCCTCAAAAGTAATATGTGAGTCAAAGTTACAGCTAGAATTAGTTAAAGCTTCAGACTTATTCAGCAAAGTTCCATCCACCTGAAGGTGAGGATGGGGTGGAAAATCTGTATGAGATCTGCTAATCAATAGTGTTTTCGTTTTACTGGAGTTCAACCTTATACCCCACCTACTACGCCATTCCCTGATCATAAGGGCTGCTTCATTTCTCATAAGTGGAGACTTTACTACACCCACAACTGGTGCATCATCGGCATACTGAACAATCTTGTTTTCCAGCCAACAACCATATCATTTGTAGACACTAAAACTAAAAGTGGACCAAGAACACGACTCCATGGAACTCGAGACACAATAGGGCTTGGTTCACTAAAGATTCCATCAACAGTAACTTGCTGCTACCTACCTGTAAGGAAATTTTGAAGTAGTCCTAAAACTTATCCACCCACTCCAAGATTCTGAAGTTTATAAATAAGTGCCTTGTGATATACTAAATTGAAAGCAGCACTAAAATCTATTTGAATTACTCTGCACTTAAAACCTTTATCAAGGTTTTCTTGCAAATGGCTTGTCAAGTCTAAAAGATTATCGCAGGTACCTAACTGCTTCCTGTGTGCATATTGACTATCAGTTACCAATCCTTTATATTCAACATACTTATAGACTGGCTTAAAAGTAAGTTTTCGGTAACTTTGGAGAGCACAGGAAGAATAGAGATTAGCTTTGAGTTACTGCAGTCTGCCGGTATGCCACTCTTTGTAACAGGCAATGTATTCTAAGCTTGCACTCATCTGTTAACATAAAATTCTGTTGACATAAAATTCATTTAAACTACTGTTCTTGGGAGACAAGGGACTAGAAACCTTTTCTTTTTTTTTTTTTAAACAAAGGGAAGAAACCATCAGGATCATCTCCACCCCAACTATCACCATTATCTAGAATTTTCTTAACATCCCCAGAGCGAAATGTAAATTTTGTCAGAATAGGTTTAAAATGACAAGTGTCAGGGAGAAGGACATCAACTGCTAATTGCTTAGCTTCAAAAGCACGATGGAGCAGTTTAGCCTTTTCCCTAGGACCAGCAACCAATCTACCATCATCTATTAGTAGTGGTAGAATGAAAGACGAGCCTATCTCAAAGATAGATGATGGCAATTTGCTCCACAACAAATGAAGCTGAGCTATTTCTTCAAGTTTCCTCTTCAAGAAATTAGTGTAATTTCTCTGGGCTGTATGGTAAGTTCTATTCACAGAATGGCCAGAATCACCAAAAATGGTGTAATTTTCTTTTGAACAATTGTCTGGATCTGTTGAATTTAGTCTGTTTTTTCTTGGTAAGCTCTTCTACTTGTATCATAAAACCATGGCTGGTCATTTGTCCTGAATTTAATGACCTTTCTATGGATCGACCATAATAATATTTCCATCAGCATTTCATTTACCTCCTTCTTTGGATTAGGATCTAATATACTATCTGAAATATTAAGTGCCTGACAAGCTTAAATAATGTGATAACAATTGGCCCGAGATTTCAGCTAGACCGTTTTTCCAATGACGACATTAGCCATATACTGATTAACAGATATATCCATCTCAATGGCACGATGATCAGAAGTGCCTATATGTTCACAGTGTCTATATATATATATATATATATATATATATATATATATATATATATATATATATATATATATATATATATATATATATATATATATATATATATACTTAAAGTATGTATGTAGAACTCAGAGGAATTGGTAGCTGATAGTTTTAGCAGGATGATATTTAAGGCAAGACGTTGATCTTGAAAATGATACTTTATTAACAAACTACAGTCGTATTTATATGAATTGCTGACCAATCAGCGACCAGGAAATTTCCAAGTAACAGACTAATAATGCACATGCATTCAATTTTAGACTGTATCTGCTGTACAGATGAAAGTCAGGTGTTTCACAGAAGTTGGTGCCGTCCTCCTGACTTGATGTGTTGCTTAGGAGCACAGTGTGGCAATCACTGTCCAAGAGCCAGGTGTGATGCAGGTGTCATGGAGTTGGTGCCAGCCTGTCGGCAAAGCGTGGGAACCTCTTCACATGGCACAATACCTTCCTTAAAGTTGGCCAGAGCATTGCAGAGGGTGTCCCGCCCTTGAAGACTGGACTGGAGGAGTAATGTTGCTGGGCAAATACAGTGGGTTCAGGCGGTCGATGGCAACCCAATCTGTCGTGACATGGATGTCAATGAGGAAGGCTTTCTGCTTGTGATCAATGACCCAGTAGAGGCCCGTGTAAGGCTGAGTTAAGAGGTGGTCCGGCAGATGATGACTGTATGCCCTTGATTTGAAGTGTGACTTCGGCTCGATGGAACCAAGTGTAAGCGTTAGTCGGTGTGAAGGTCGGAAGCTTGACTTGGACGATAGCATTGGCAGGAGTGGCAGAAGGAGAGGGTGATGTGTCATCGCCAGATGTCTCAGACATCTTTGCTGGATGTTGGTGTGATAGGTCACCACTTTAGCAGGATGATAACTGAGACAAGACGTTGATCTTGAAAATGATGCTTTATTAACAAACTACAGTGGTATTTATATGAATTACTGACCAATCAGCAGCCAGGAAATTTACATAGTAACTAACAGACCAATAATGCACATTCATTCAATTTTAGACTTTGTATCTTCTGTATAGATGGAAAGCAGGCATGTCACAGAAGTCGGCACCGTCCTGCCGGCTTGAAGTGTTGCTAAGGAGCACGGCATGGGAATCATGGTCCAAGAGCCAGATGTGATGCAGGTGTAACGGTAGTTGGTGCCAGCATGTCGGGGAAGCATGGGAACCTCTTCACGTGGCACATAGTCAATATGCATATAGGAAGAAGTTAGGCAGCTTTGATGCTCTTTTTTGATTCGGCTTTCCAGACTAATCTTATTAGATTTTATTGCTGCTTTAGCTTTAGTAAGTCATGGAGAGGGTGGATATGTGTTGGGTTTACTTCAAGATTATCTTACATAGGTAGGCAACAAAGAATTGTTGTTGATGTGATCTTTAGCGAACAAGACCTATTGTGTCTAGAGTTCCACAGGGTAGTGTTCTTGGTCCACTGTTATTTTTAGTGTATACAAGTGATATGGTTGTTAGCAAGGAAAATAAGACTTCAGTATACCAATGACTCAACACTTGTGGGTGTAGTAAAGTCTCCATTTATGAGAAATGAAGCTGCCTTTTGTCTCTATTGTTATATGGAGTGGATTAGTGAATAGTGCACTCGGAGGGGTATGGGGCTGAACTCCAGTTAAACGAAAACATTGTTTTTAGTAGATCTTGTGATTTCCTGCCCCATCCTCCCCTTCAGAGAAACATCAAAGAATGTGTCAGCAAATACCTCACGGAAGTTAGGTATTGTATGTAAGGCCACACATATCTGTAACAGAGAACTCCTTTAAAATCATCTGTCGTTCCTTTAGAAGAATACTGCTCTCAGGTGTCGATGTCTGATTCTGCCAGAGAGTTACGTCTCTTAGACAGTTTGGGTTTTGGTGGTAGGTTTCTGTTTCCTAACATTATCATTTTCACTTGGACTATCGAAGGATGATATCTCGTTTTCAACTCTCACGAGTTGTATTTTGACAGAGATCCCTCACATTCAAAATTGATCCCTGATCCCTTTTCCTCTCGAGAGAAACCAGATTTGCTGAACAGCAGCACCAATATGCAGTTATTGTGCCAAGCTGTAGAAAGTCTCAGTTCCAAAGGTCCTTTTTTCCCACACCGTTGGACTGTGGAACGGTCTCCCTGAGGATGCTGTGCAATTGGAACCTCAGATGTTAAGCGGAGATGTAATGCATTACTACCCTAAAGCAATTCTCTTGTATTTTATGATTTTCTTACATTTTCATCTATTTATTAATTATTTTTGATAATCTGTTTTTTTCCTTCCGTTAACTGATCTCCTCTGTGTGTGATTTCTTATCTCCTGTTACTTCTTTCAAATGAACACCGTTAACTAGGTTCATATGAACAGGGTTCATCTTCTTAAAATGATATATATATATATATATATATATATATATATATATATATATATATATATATATATATATATATATATATATATATATATATATATATATATATATATATTCTGCTATGTTCTGACCTCCTGCATTATTTTAGTAGGAATATACTCCTAACAAAGACAAGAAGAACCCTCTGGGAAAAGCAGAGGGAAGCAGGCTAGGCTTTGTTTTCAAAATTAACCGTTCCTAACAGCTAATAAGTTAGTATTAGAGACCTATCAAACAGGGAGGTTTTCACCAGGTCACCTCTAGTGAGGGTGTTCTTAAGCATTGCTTTTCTCTGTACTATGTATCGGCAATGTTCTGTCATTTTTCAGACTGCCAGAGGCTATGGAAGGAGCATTGTTTATGAGAACACAGCGCCTTGACCCAAGAAAGTCAGGGAGAAAGAACACGGCAATCCTACAGGGCACACACACATGTACATGCTCCTGATAATTCTGTCCTTTGTCTCTTTTCGTCTTTATTTTACTAAGTGAATCGACGTTACATGTTGTTTCAGAATCCCGGGCATCTGCTGCAGTGCACAAGCAGCCTACTTAAATGGTAAGTCTGGAATTGACAAGTATTTGCTGACTGCTGGTATTTCTTCCACTGTACTTCTATTTCCATTTTCCCCCTTCTTCAGCCACTGACTAGAGATACTGGTGGAACCATATTTCCTGTATGAAGCCTAGTATATGAATTATAACCATTATTGTGTGGTGAGTTGCATAAGATACTCCCCTTGCAGTAAGTAGGAATTAAGGAAGGGCCAAATATAAGTAATACTCAGGCAAGCCTTGGAACCTGATCATACCAATGTCTGGAAGAGTAATAGCCTTTAATATACTCAAATTGCTTACAATAGAGCTGCGAGAACGATCACCCGTTGTGTTATAACTGAAGTAGGGGAAATATTACTGTGTCCGGAGTTGACTAATTGTCTCATGTAAATTCCCTCACTGGAACCATGCATTCTTTCTTTTGTTGGGACTAGGTCGGTAATAAATGGGTTATTTATTTCATTTGTTCCAGAAATAATCAAATTATTCAATAACATAGTTCTGACTGGCAACCTAATCTAATTAAATAATTGTCTGTCTGTTGGGGTAACTTTTAGCTTTAATTGAAAGGATTATGTGGGTCATAGGTAGAGCAGGGCTACATAAATTACAGTAATTAATAATTAACTCATCAGCCAAAGGACCCATGTAAGAATATATATATATATATATATATATATATATATATATATATATATATATATATATATATATATATATATATATATATATATATATATATATATATATATATATATATATATATATATATATATATATATATATATATATATATATATATATATATATATATATATATATATATATATATAGAATCTACTAGTTATTTTTACAGACATCTACTGGATTTTAATAGCCATAATTACTTCTTAGCCTTTCACCGGGCATCACACTTTTTCTAGAAACGTACTATTAATAGCCTGAGAAGAAAGAGAGAGAGAGAGAGAGAGAGAGAGAGAGAAAACCAATAATAAATAATTTCACAACAGTGAAGCGTAATAACTAGACTATTCATAACATTTTACCCTCTCTGTTCTTTTTTATTAATTATGTATAATTTTACTGTATATTATAAAGAATTACCATGTGTAAAGATTCTCCATTGGTATAAAGAGAATCTGAATAAAACTGATGATAGATGAACAAGAGCGGTATATCCATTCATATGATGCCTCTCATTCTGCCCTACAAAGAGAATATTCAAAGCGAGGTTATCCTTCATTGAAACTTTAACTGGTGTTGTAGAAACTGCAAACTAAAAACAAAGGATAATAGCAAACCAGAGAAGAAAGGCAAAAAAAGGGCAATGTAGTAAACTAAGATGATGGTGAGAGGCGTTGCAAGGGAACAGGATGGTTATTTTTCCTTTCTAGTTTTCTGTAAAAGAAAACTATTGAGGTAGCTATTTGTCTGTCCGTTCGCACTTTTTTCTGTCCGCATTCAGATCTTAAAAACTACTCAGGCTAGAGGGCTGCAAATTGGTATGTTGATCATCCACCCTCCAATCACCAAACATACCAAATTGCAGCCCACTTGCCTCAGTAGTTTTGGTTTCATTTAAAGTTAAAATAAACCATGATCGTGCGTCTGGCAACGCTATAGGGGAGGCCACCACCTGGCCGTGGCTGACAGTTTCATTGACATGGCTCATACAGCAATATACGCTGTACTGAAAACTTCGGCGCATTTTTTTAGTTATTTTCTAGACGCTATTACTTTCACTAGTGGTGAAACAGTGGGTAGTTGAGGATCATTTCATTTTCGTCAAGTGATGGATGGTTTTATCGTGCTGAACGTTGATGAATGTTTTCTTCAAAAAGAGTTTGTTTATTATTTTCCCATTCTAATATAGACATAAATGGAATCTCAGACAATGACATAGCACCTTTCACCAAGCATAGCAGTCGCTCATACAGACAAGGAGCACAAAAAAGAGAAATGTTTTTGTTCTAATTTTTAGTGGTAAACAAGACGGAAACAAAGACAAACACAAGGGAACAGCTTTTGTCAGCGCTGTCCTTCTTCTTCATTCAACACTCGGCAGGATAAAAGCTTCTTACTTAGAGTAGGAAAGTAGCATTGAAACAGATTTCCTCCTTCCACTCTTTCCTCAACTACTTTTCCTGTTCCTCTTATTCCTCGCTTTATACACCTGTACAGTCTTTTTTTTTCTTTTATTTCCAGGTTGATATGGTTTGTAAAATTCAAGAAAGCACTGGGAAATTAGGAGCACTTATCACTCTACGCGAACAAGCGCAAATAAGTGTGTTGAGTAAAAGAATAAATTTAAAACTTCTTTCTTAGTTTCAATCACAGAGCCAGTGGTTGTGATTCCTTGCTGAATCCCACATAGATATTTCTATTTTATTTCCAGTCTTCACAAGTCTTGTAATAGTTTCTTTAGGAATATAAATTACGCTGCTAATAAAAATGGTTGAAAAAATTTAAGACATCGTAAATTTCACTGGTATAACGTCTCGTTTTTATCATCTCCTCGCTGCATGTAATTTTCAAAGCTAGTGTCGTATGTTTTTCTCTCGTTTTTCCATCTCTCTCTCTCTCTCTCTCTCTCTCTCTCTCTCTCTCTCTCTCTCTCTCTCTCTCTCTCTCTCTCTCTATATATATATATATATATATATATATATATATATATATATATATATATATATATATATATATATATATATATATATATATATATATATATACACTCACACACACAGAAAGAGAGAAATTGTAATGTCAGTTGTTTATATACTAAAAAAACTGGTAGTATTTTTTTTTTACTGTATAATGTATATTGATCACAGCCCAACGAGAAATTGAGCGAGTGAAATATATGTACCTGAAACTAGAGCCTTTTCACTGTACCTTTACAGAAACAAATGATGCCATATTTACTCTATTTGCTGATTTAAAGGGGAAGCATTGACCAAGCAGTAGGAGGTTCCATTAAAAGATCAGGCACATATGAATATGAAAGCGTAATCTTTTTCTACTCTGCAGACTCGATTTTATGTATTCATATATCATGGTTGAGTCCGCAATTTCGGACTCAACGTTAAAAGTAAATCTTCTGATTGCGGTTTTTTAACATCTTTGTTTTTCCTACTTAACCGCAAGTTCCCCTCCTTTATCCGCTTATTTTCCCAGCGCCGTATTTTTGCCGTGTTCATAAAAGGAAGACGTAAATAGGGAAAAGGGAAACTCGCAATTGTCCGGGTTCCCATTCAACATTTACATAATAGATTATTAAGATTTTTTCTTATTTTCTCTCTTCCCACGTCGATTTCCCTTTCTGATGCTAGGATTCACCTGCAAGATGGAGTTTTATTTAGAGCAAAACAAAAAAATCAAATATAAACATCTCTTGTTTGGGGAATTATGTGACAGGAAATCGTGTTATGCTATTGTGAGATTTCTGAAATGGTATTACTTAAATAAAAATTAACTTTGCCATAAGAAAAGTTGTCGGTTGGCTCATTTTTGCTTTAGCGTTCTCCTGGTAATGATTCTCCCTTAAATAATTTGTTTATTCACTAAGTTCTTGTTCTTTCTTCCTTCTTCTCTCTCTTTCACTCTCTTTCTTTGTTAATGCTATTGCATTATAATTATATAAGAATATCTTTTGAGTAACATCTTGACAGCTAGTGCACGTAAAGAGAATGCTATGAAATATCGTTCCGCAAAAGACCAATCGTTTGGAGATAATTTTTTGGGGAGGTCTTGCTTTTGAATGCTGGAGTATCTGTCATTTGTATGTACAAGTAGACTGGAACGCCATACGGACTTTAGAATGATTTTACTAGACTGTCGTAGATGAAGAAAATCCCTAAATGGTGTTTGTTAAAGGTAAAAGTTTTTTCATGTTAGGCGTAAATACTTACTGTTAATTCTCTTGAATGAGACTATAATGAACCATAATTTTTACTAAATCATCATGAAAGCTGTAAAATGGACATATACATAATAAGATAAATTAGCTTTCTGTACAAACTTAAAGTCTAGGCCATGTTCACTGAGATTTACTATGTGAACAAAAAGTTACCATATACTTCCCATTTATTTTGAAACTGGATACTTAGAACCAGCTCTCAGCGTCAAATAAAAACACTGCATCTCCTCACATGCAATCCTAGAACATATGAATATCGACAACTTTCCTTTGCAAAACCTGTATTTGATGACTGGTAAGGGCCTCATTTTTCCACTTGAACTAATCCAAATGGAGAACGCAGTATTCCTTAAAAGAAGACCATTTTTTATTTAAAAAAAGCCTCCTTTATAAGAGACTTTATCAAGGGTAAAGTGAGATTATTGTTTCCAGGATCACGAATGATAGAGTCTGCGCATGTCCATAAAGCCCACATCGAGAAGGATTCCTAATCTAAGCAGAGACGTATAACATAATCTCTTGAAGTTCAATAATGAACTTACGCACACAGCCCTAAGTACTGCTTATAAAAAGACACCCAAGGAAATTCGAAAATGATTCCTAATATAAACAAAAGCGTTTATTGTTATCTGTTGAACAGTTCAGAACTGAACTTACAAGCACAGCCTAAGCACTGGTCATGAAAATGTACTCAGGTTATAAGACTGCGGGAAACTTGTAATGTATAAAAATGAATTTATATTTTACATAAGGTAATAACACTTTGACAGAATAGACGTCTAAATCCAGGGACTTTGATAAAACTGTCTATTACGATGTCCATTTCACTTATCGATGCTTTCTTCCTGATTCAAGAGTGGCTGTGGTGATCTACGGCATTCGACCCGAGGCATTCACGACCCTGAAGACGGATAATATGGACCCAACGGTCAATTCTTGGTGTCTAGAGTAGAAGTTAAAGAAATAACAAAATAAGAAAAGAAGAGGGACCGAACACTAAACCTAGCTCCAATTGATGGACAGAATATATTGTCTGCAAAGTTTTCGGGTTTTTCCTTTCTGGTATCGTGCGTCTGTTGAACAGAATGCCAATAATTCCTGGACTCGAAGTCCAAACAAATGCAGAACGACGACAAGCAACGTTTCCAATTAGTAGCCTAACCAGTTTCTGGAATTCCGCTTCTTTGACTATTTTGTCCTCTAGGATGGCAATCGAAGCTGTGCCTATATTGCCGTTTTTAAGTAAATATATATATATATATATATATATATATATATATATATATATATATATATATATATATATATATATATATATATATATATATATATATATATATATATATATATATATATATATATATATATATATATATAATATATATATATATATATATATATATATATATATATATATATATATATATATATATATATATATATATATATATATATATATATATATATATATATATATATAGTCGGATGTATGGATAGGAAGAACAGTCAGCTCATCATTGACAAATTTATTAATAGCAGCGCTTCGGGATCACCCATATCCCATCTTTTCTGGCTAAAAAGATACAAAAACACTAATTAAAACTTAAAACAGAGTTTACAAAATTAAAATGCTTTAAAGACTGAAAATGACAATGAAAAAATAAGGAACAGAATACCTTCTATAGTAAAGTCCAGAGAATGAAAGTTTGATGAGAGTAAACAAAGTTAGGAAGTAAACAGGAATAGGGGAGGGTACTAGGCTATGTATAAGGGGTTGAAGTTAAATGATTATTGAGCGATGGAACAATTTTCTTGACAACCAAGGATTCCAAAATATTAAGGAGGTGTTCCTTCTGCGTTGTGGTCACTATTTCAAAGTTTTTATAATTTATTGGGTTTTTACAAATTAATGAATGATTCCTAATGTTGGACATTTCAGGTTTTGCTAGCCTAAAACCAGTACGATAGCTCAATCCACTGTGGCAATCTGCCCTCACTTTGAGCAACCGGCGCGTACTTCCGACATAAATCTGTTGCGGACTGCAACAGCAAGTATACTTGTACACCTCCCCCGACTGCATCAATGGAGGGAGTCGCTCCTTGTGTCTAAAAAGGCTACCAAGACTTTTGGGGTTCTTCAAAATTATGTTGACCTTGACAGCTAGGAAGTGTTTGGTTATAATCTGCTTCAGATGTCGTAGAGAATCACCACCATGTACAAAAGGAAAGGAAAAGTAGTATTCTAATTTGGGAACATCGAAAGAAGGAGAGGGAGGGCTAAAATAGTTATTTAAAATGTCCTTTATTTTATGTTGAATAAAGTCAAGTTAAAACAATTTTGTTGAAAATATTTTTGTAAAAAGGAAATTTCGTTATGGAAGGAGGACCAATCTGTTTTAAGTTTTAATTAGTGTTTTTTGTATCTTTTTAGCCAGAAAATATGGGATATGGGTGATCCCGAAGCGCAGCTATTAATAAATTTGTCAATGATGAGCTGACTGTTCTTCCTATCCATACATCCGACTATAAGACTGTTTGGTTTAGCCTCCCTGAAAAAGAATATATATATATATATATATATATATATATATATATATATATATATATATATATATATATATATATATATATATATATATATATATATATATATATATATATATATATATATATATATATATATATATATATATATATATATATATATATATATATATATATATATATATATATATATATATATATATATATATATATATATATATATATATATATATATGCGCATGTGTGTGTAAAACGATATTTATAAGTAAATGTATATACCAAACCTCATCTTTAATCTCATTTTATGAAAGGTCTGCATATGTATATGTATATGTATAAAGGTCTATATATGTATAAACAGGTGTTTATACATACTGGGTAGTGGCCCCAGACAAAGGGAACTCCTCATCCACTGTCCTGATCACTGAGCTGCCGAATATCCCTGTCCGCTTTGCATATGTACACGAAAGGCTCATCAGCTGTGCAGCATCTCATCTACATAAGCTTTTATTCTCACCGTCATAGTAAAACAACAAAACCCATTATGTACATTCTTCCATAATCTGGTCTACAATAGCAGTGGGTTTAATCGAACTGTCTCTCTAAATTGCTCGAACTATAATTGCCGACTTAGTCCTATTTTTAAGTTTTCTGTAAAAGAAAACTATTATGCAGGCTTTGTCTGTCCGTCCGCATTTTTTTCTGTCCTTACATTTTCTGTCCTCCCTCAGATCTTAACTACTACTCAGGCTAGAGGGCTGCAAATTGCTATGTTGATCATTCATCCTCCAATCATCAAACATACCAAATTGCAGCCCTCTTGTCTCAGTAGTTTTTATTTTATTTAAGGTTAAAGTTAGCCATAATCATGCTTCTGGTAACGATATAGGATTGGCCACCACCGGGCCGTGGTTAAAGTTTCATGAGCCGCGGCTCATACAGCATTATACTGAGACCACTGAAAAATAGATCTATTTTCGATGTCCTTCATTATGCGCTGTAGCGGCTGTGCAAAAAATTCGATTGTAATTTTTTACTTGTTTTGTTTCTTTTCCTAGTGTTAAGTCCTCGTTAATGGGAACACCGATTGCCTATCGGATTTGTTGATCGGAAAGAGGATTATGCCATTATGGGTGGCACGATCCTTTGGATGGACTGCTCTGAAGTTTCAGGTTCGTACATTTGCATTTGTATTCCTTATTGCAGTAAAAGACACTTACGTTTTATTATATGTTCAAATTTATAATATATTCATACAGTGCCTTTTAGAAGTATCAGATATGTCACAATTTGTTTATTTTTCCTTATTTTTATGGATTTGAGGTTATTTGTTCGCAAAAATGTCTGCAATCAAGTGCCTCCTTTAGTATCTATTAAAAGTAGTGAAAATACCATGATTCAAACGGTGAGTGAACACTTAAAACACTAACCAATATCATTATCAAGAACGAGAAATAATTTTTTCTTGTGGTAACTAATTTCATAAATGACGTATTTCATTATTCTTCTATATATATATATATATATATATATATATATATATATATATATATATATATATATATATATATATATATATATATATATATATATATATATATATATATATATATATATATATATATATATATATAGTCACAGTTCTCTGACGCTCCAATCATTCTCTCTGTCTGTCTGTCTGTCTCTCTCTCTCTCTCTCTCTCTCTCTCTCTCTCTCTGGGCATAACGAAAGATATCTGTAGGACAATTGCTGATTTTACTCTGGAGGTGAATGAATCTGGCCACCCTTCCTTGCTCAACGTCACAAAGGGCCTCAGGCGTTAATTCGCTTCCCCCTGCACCACGAGTCTTAAAGCGTTTTTGAAATATAACAGGTGGAAAATAATTGAAATTCAAGAAGCATCATAGTACTGGTATGAAAAATTTAAGCAGAAATAAGTTTTAATATCCTTTTGTAAGGATTTTTATCGTTACTTAAAATCAAATAAAATTAATTTTTGTTCACCAGCTTTCTTAATAATATTTCATATTTTTTACTCTCCATATTCCTATGATTAATCTACTTCATCGTTACTCCCAGTCTCACAGGAGAAATTTTAAGGAAGACCTATCTTTTATTCTGTTCTGTCTTGTCACTCATTATTATTCGTCCTCAGATTTCCACGCGGATGAACAATGCAGAATCCATTAACCAAAGCTCTTGAGAAATGACATGGCGAAGAGAATGCTGAATCTAGGTATTATCACAAGCATTACAGCCCGTCGAGGAGACCACAAAGAGCTGCCATTAGGAGCTACAGAAGAGAAAATAGTTTTTGTATCCCCAGAAAACCAAGATTGGTCGACCGACAATAACATGCAAATTAAGATCTCGGAGATAGCAAAATATGTCTACAGAGGAACGACGAGGAAATGGGTGTTCTTATTAAGTTATGCCGCGAGACCAAAGCTTTCTGATTTATTTTTATAAATACCGGTCCAAGGGTCGAAATAAACAAAGGTAACAAAAAACGGAAAGACAAGAAAAGGGCACGATCCACAAATGAACCAGAAATGAACACCGATCAACATATGGCTTTGCAAGTGATGAGACACCTGGCCAGAATAGAAGAAAGCATAAAACAACACATGGAAGAGAGTAAGAAAATACCCAATAAAGGCAAGACCAAGTCTTCTAGCACTTGGTAATATATTCCACATTATTTCACCTGGAAAGATAAAAGACCAGCGATAGAAGCACCAATCAGGATCTTTTTTTCTTATGCACGATTTCCCGATTATTATATTTCCCAAACGGGTCTTTTATTTTCGTAAGCGTCTGGTGTTTAGTGAGCAAGAGCAGTTGCTTTTTGTGATGATTTGAGCCTCATCAGCTGTCAGCTGATATCCAAGCACTCCCACCATCTGGTGAGTGTCTGAAGAAACAACCGGATAAATACCGGAGTCGTAATTATTTTTATTTAGTATACATACTATCCCCTTTCATTCTTACTTCCTCCATATTATTTGGAACTTTTGTTGCATTTTTATCTCTTTGTCCTTTCGTAAATTCGAATTTAACGCTGTTGGCATGAGACTCTCTTGTTTGGAAATGTCAGTTATAAAGTCTTCGACTGGGACAATAATTTTCTAAAGTTACTTAAGGCTTCAGTCAGCAGAGATAACTTTCCTTACCAATATCGACTAGCGTCAGTGACACTGTTTGCAGAAATTTCTCGTAATTTCTTATAAAAATCATAGTGAAATGAACGCTCATAAATAATTTATTTATTTTATACTATAATTCTCCACACTCTTATATTTAGAAAATAACAAAAAAATGTAGCAGGCGGATCATGAAAGGCGCCAGTGGCAAAAAGTCAGTGGATAAAAGAAGAATAAGAAGTATGACCTTAATTTGTTTATTTTATTATTTATATTTTTTATTTTATTTTTTTTAGAATGCGATAGAAAGACAATAGTGATGGATGTTTGTGAGGGAGTTAGAAAGTAATATTTTATTCGCACTTTCTACCTGATATTCTCTGCATATATCTTAGGTCAGCTTTAACAAAAGATAGATTCTAGTGACTTTTTAAGGTTTCGTATTCTTCTTCTTCTTCTTTTGACACCACAGGATAAAGGTCTCTTACCTGGACTAGGAAAATGAAAGGAAATATATTATTTTGCTTTCCTCTTCTCCTCTCTCCTTTTCCTCCCTCTCTTTCCCTTTGCCTCCACCCAGGTGCAGCCTCTTCCTCTTCCTTCCCGTCAATCTCCAACTTCTACCATCTTTTTCCTGTGAGTTTTGCCTCTTCCTCCACCCGTCTTTTTCAGATTCACATAGACAAGAACTTCAAAACAACGTATTCAGAGAGATCTCTCCTTAAAAGTCAGAATCTCATAAGTCATTCTTCGAGTTAAAACCAAGGTTGATTATTACCTCCGACAAGGAAGTTACGAGGAGGCTGTTTGTGGGGCTTGTTTGTTTATCTGTTTGTTTAGTAGAAGAATTTTTATTAAACTTATATCAAAGGTGGGTCGAGAACTTAAAGGGTCTTGAGACTTGCAACAATGATTAGATTTTGGGACTTATCCTAACCTGGAGAAGAGAATCTTTGAAGGAAAGAGGCTGTATTGCTTATCCTTGGTGGAAGTTTGTGGCGAAGAACGCTCTTGTTTAACATCATTTAACATTGTGAATAAATGGCAATTGAAAACAATAGTGAATTTAAAGCGGAATCCATTCCTGTTACTATCTATGTTTTCGATTCCAGAATATGAAATTGGGGAACTGTTTTTTTCTTTCCATTTTCCATATTTAATAATTGTTTAAACATAATCTTCTCATAAAAAAGTCTTGTTCATTTCAATATATTAATTTATCCTATTTTGGAATTTTTAAAGTTTACCTTCAAGATGTTATTAAAGTTTATAATCGGATTCTAACTATAAGAGAAAAAATGTAAAAAAGCTACATGTCTTTACGCACTCTACTGTGTTCCTGGCTTTAGCGAAGACGCTATATACTGTGGCCAAGGATGAAAATGTTCTAGGTATAGGAAAAGTATTTGTTTTTTGTGGTGGTGTTTATTTGTAAGGAAATTAAACACATAAATACACAAAACTTTACATATTTGTAACCTTTATGATTTAATATTTTTCTCGAAAATTTGTATTGTACTAATTCTTAATATGGGGCAAGACCAAACGTGCAGGGGCCGGCATTACAGCAGTGGGTCTCGACTCAATGTAGTAGATATTTGTAGTTCTTAATTCTTCTTTTACATTTGTGTAGAGACAATATCTATTTCACTAACAAATATTCAGAAGTATATACTGTATATATACTGGAATAGTTTTTTTTTTTTTTATTCAATTCAATCTTTCTTTACCGCTTGTACCTTAGGCATTCCTTTGTATTCTGTGTCAGAGCGATGACCGAATTGTTAAACTGTTATATCCAAAATGATTCTATGTGCACGGTTCTTCTTAATCCCTATTCATTATTCCTCATTCAGTCCGTTAATTCATTCTCGAGTAAAATGTTCCTTTTTTTTTTTTGAAGAGGATCTCATTGTTGCTCAGTTCCAGTCAGCCCTTTTATAAAAACTTAGTTTGTCATTTTCCTTTCCCTCGTACATTAGTCTAGTCCCTTGTCCTATTCCACGAATGCTTTTAATAAAGATGCTTCTTCTTGATTTTATTTCTGGCAACGCACTCTGCTAAATAGACTATTTATTGACTGTTTAAAACTTCCGCAAATTGCGGAGTTACGTTGGATTAACGAGGCAATCAGGAGGCACTTTCAATAGGGAATGAGAAGAACGGATTAATATTATAACATTATATTTTCAGTTAATTGCAGGCTTACTGACTTTTTTAATACTAGCCAAATTAATGGAATGTGGTTTTCGTTTTAGAATATCTGTTCAAACGAACGCCCCAGCTAATTTGACCGAGTCTAGAGATACATACCATGCCTCTTATTTCTTTGAAAGCCTCGCCAAACTTCAAGACCGCGCTTTTGGTAAGGGCCCGTGCTGGCATATGGCCAACTTAATCTTAACCAACCGCTTCATATAAAAGTCCCGTTAGGAGACAGCCTTACCACCCAAGTCTTATAGGTTTTGTCATGGTTTGTTTGTCTGTTTCTCTGTTTGTTTTTGTTTGTCGTTTTGTACAGACTTTCACAATACCTTTACCAGCTGCAGGCCGTGACTGGCAACCAGGGATTATATTTTTGGAAAGACAGGAATAAAGCTTTTGGTGAACATTCAGTTCAGCCTTTGCCGCAGATTTACATCTCCGAACACACTTGTTTTTCACATATTCTAAGGTTCAGAGGGCAATGGGAGAGGCATTCCAATACATTTTCCCTATAGGTCTAGCCCGCATAGGGCCGTAGGGAACAATAAAATAAGAAAATTGAGGAGCTACAAGTGGGGATGGTTGCGAGGTTCCGGACGAACGAAAGTGCTATGAAAAGTGCTATGAAAAGTGACCACAGAAACAATAATGAATAATATCGCATGCGTACCCAGCGTACCTTAGACGTTAAAGGATCACCTTCTCGAGTCCTCCCGTTGCGATGGCATGTATCATTTAATTAACTGATTTAATCCTAAGGGGCGATGATTGCGGTGTCAAGGTCTTCCGGTTTCAGCGTTGAGGCGTAAAAATATTCAAATAGGACTATTTCAAATTTTATGGTTGCAGTGAAAGCAATATTAATATTATGACCAATTTTTTGCCTTTTTTTTTATTTAACATTTAAACTGAGGTTTGAGGAGGACTTTTTTTTTTTTTATCAAATTCATCAGCGATGAGTTAACGAAAATTTTGAAAATGCTTCGCAACTGTTTTTTGAGAAATTTGGCTTCTCGTGATATTTTCTTACAGTTTTAACATAAATGTGATAGATTTCACTCTCATGAAACCTATTAAACCTATTATGGCCTTACTGTATGCAATATATATATATATATATATATATATATATATATATATATATATATATATATATATATATATATATATATATATATATATATATATATATATTGCATACAATAAGGCCATAATAGGTTTCATGAGTGTGTGTGTGTGTGTATCTGACTCACATCAGGATCGAACTCATGTCTTTCAAATTAAAGTCGAGACCGCTGTCCACCAGGCCACACAAGTCATAAAAGAAGTTAGAACCTGTGTACCACTGTACTTAAGGCTTTACCTGGGCAGGCTAACTGCCTGCATACCAGCGTGTTTTCCCCAACTTCCCGACTCAGCAGTGACCCAATTGACAGCATTTTATTCGAATTATCGTTTCTGAGTGAATATGATAGAAATATCAACACACAATTACGTGTGGAACAGAAATAAATTTCTGACTCACATCAGGATCGAACCTAGACCTTTCAAATTAAAGACGAGACCTCTGTCCACCAGGCCACACAATCAGTGGTACACAGGTTCCAACTTCGTTTATGACTTATGTGGCCTGGTGGACAGTGATCTCGTCTTTAATTTCAAAGACCTAGGTTCGATCCTGACGTGAGTCAGAAATTTATTTCTGTTCCACACGTAGTTGTCTGTTGATATTTCTAATATATATATATATATATATATATATATATATATATATATATATATATATATATATATATAAAAAGTAGACACAAATATAAAAAGATATAACCTGACACGTTGTCCAAGTTGATGAAACAAGGTAAAAATGGAGTAAAAAGGAACCCGATAAAAATGAGAGTGAGAATTGGGAGGAGGACGTATATTTTCAAAATCACTTCTCAGAGCGAACAGAAAAGGCCAAGGGTTGTTTAAGCCGGATTTAAAGCGAATCTTCTCAGGGACAGATGCAACCAAGGTGTTTACTCTTTACGCTGCTTTTCGTTATTGTATTATCTTCTTCGAGTGGCTCGTATTTCCGTAATACTCTGGTGCCCACTGAGAGAGAACATTTGCCCTTCGAACTTACATGAGAGCATTTCAGCATTTGCCCATTTGTTACTTTGCCTTATCCATTTTCGCACACTTCTTTTCAGTCGGTGTTGATTGTCTTTTTGTTCAACACGGTTCGAATTATTACTTTCTTCCTTCTTTTGTTAAAAATAAAATAATGATTTCTGGTATTTTTTTATTCATTTTAGTACTTTATCTGCTTTCTTACATATTTCTTTTAGGGTCGTTTCTGGAGATAGATTGTAATTTCTTTCTTTTCGCGAGCTTTCATGACACACGATTCGAATTATATTTACATTTGAATACTTTCTTCTTTATATTTAATTTTAATTTTCCATCTACGTCAATTACTTTCATGGATTTTCAGTAACGATAGTGTTTCTCCTTGTAATATTGTTCCTCTTCAAAAAGCGCCTGTTAAAAGTTTTTTTTTTTTATTTCTTCTGTTCTAGATATTTCCCTTCATATATTTTAATATTCCATCTATTCATTGTTGCAAAACCGGTACTAAGAGAAATTGCTTCTTTTAGCTTTGCTTCTCGCCTATTTTTTCTTATTATTTTTTATCGTTCTTTTACATTGGTTATTTCTGTTATTGTTAGCTCTTTTTCATCATACTAAATTATTAAAGACTTTAGCAATGGATACAGTACCTTGTTGTCAGTAAAACGTTGTGGGTCGCTGGCAGAGTTGGGAGAAAAAACTGAGAACAAACCAGACGTAGATGTTCATTTATCCTGTCAAAACAGTTACCATCAAGAACGATATGACCTCGACGAGGCAATCCACACCCAAAAAGGGTGAAAATCAAAATGTTCCTCTTAACACATTCTCTCTCTCTCTCTCTCTCTCTCTCTCTCTCTCCAAATAAAAGAAGACAACTTCCAACTAGACTCGTTGCCTTGGGAGTCTTAGAAATAATGTAAAGTGTCCAGTTCACTCAAACGACTGCAATGAAGGGAACTCGTAAAGAAATATCCGCAGACATCGTTAAGTCTGGTTCATATAATTTTCTTAGTAAAAAAATTTCACCTTCAGATTTGGTCTGCCGTTTTATAGACATTAATTTCATTCTTACTTTAATAACTGCAAGAAATGCGTCTGAAGCTAGTATACCAATAGCGTTTATTCTTTTAAACTTTCGGTTTTTAAATTTTACCAAATCTGTTTAATCTTCATGTAGCATTTGGAAAGCGATAGGAAAAAAAAAAGAGTATTCATAAACTGAGAATTAGACAGAAATACCCTGGAATCTAATGCTTACTAATTTCCAGAAATTAACTCGGTGAATTTGTAATTTGTGTAACTTGTAATTTGTGTAACTGGGCAGCCTTTGGACAAAGCGTGCTGCCTTTCGCCAGACCCAACACATTTTCTTGTGACAGAGTTCCCAAGTGCTAGCTGGATCATTATCATTCATAGGTAGTGTCAGGGTTACATCTTTGATATCAAGTCCGTATTTAACTTCACAGAGGGTTATGGAAACCGCTGTCCTCTTAGGTCGACACGGTTAGTGGCTACTGAAGGCCTTGGTTTAGACTGACCTGTGAAGTCGCATTTGCTCGTAAAGAGGCAAACATTTCAATTCTCTTTTATGGCCTTGAAAATTGACACCACTGATGTTCCAGATAGCTTTCCTTTGAATTTTATTATTTTCGTTTAGATTAGTGTTGTGCCTGTTATGCAGCGCACAAATATTCTCTCTAATATAATTCATTTTTTATAATGAGACTATGAATATTAGTAAATTTCGTAAAAATTTTCCAAGTATTTCCTAAATTTTCATCATAAACTGACAATTGTCGTGTCCTCATATAAATGTTGTTACGCTTACATTATGTCCATCTTTGTCGAGTTATGTTATTTATTCTTCGCATTCTGTACTTTTGGTACATGTAGACGTCATTAACGCCTGTGTAGCATTATTATCAGCTTATTGTTAAACTGATACTCTCATGTCCTTACTGGAGCTTAGCTAGTCTAAAAATAGATTGCATTTGAACTTCTGTAACAGTAAAATATCTGATTGTCTATTGCCCATATATGCATTTTTTTCCAGCTCATAAACACTAAACAAAATTTATCACCAGCAAAATTTCAATTTGTAATCGAAATGGAATTAACAAACCAGTAATGAAAATCTCACTATGTTTGTTATCTACAGAAAAGATTCTTTTAGATTTTTTTCTTTGGAAAGTTTGTTTAAATATTATCAATGTATGCTAAGCTACTAGGCACAGATTCGGCTATAGAGTTTAAATATGTTTCATAAACAATACACTTCTCGCAACAAATTCCATATGGTCTTCGAAGCTGAAGTGCCTGGTCGTGTCTCTGAATAAATATGTTATGCAGTACTGTTAAGGGGTATTGTTTAAAAAAAATTGGTATAATCATAACTGTCAAAACACCCAGCTTAAGACAACATTTCAGTTTATCTTTATAATTAAGTTGAAACTGGTGATGTGTGTCATCTGAAAACAAACAAAAAATAACCATTATCCTAATATCAAATTACTGAAAGGTTTTAATACTTATATTATAGTTTTTTTGCCATTCTAGCACGAAAAATATTCCTGGGATTCAGAAGTGGTTGTATTTGTGTCAGTTTGCGTATGTGTTTGTTTGTTTATGTGTGTTCTTTCGTGACAACTGAGCTCGTAACAGGCAAAATAGACATGGTTACAGTCAGTTTATCATAATGAATCCCTCTCACAGGAATTTTTTTTTTCTACTGCTAGTTGGAGAACGCTGTTTGTTCATAAAAATCACATTCTTTCCTGCAATTCTGGAAAGTGGGAGGAAAAGATGCTCTAACTCTAGTATCAGAAGTCTTTTGCATAATATATTGTACATTTTACTGATAAAAACTTCACTTCGGTCTGTTATGACTTTCATCCGATTAATCTTATATCCAATAATCGCAAAGCGTGAAGTAAAACACTTAACTGGAAATAGTTAAAGAGAAATAGGTAGGAAAGAATTTTACTGAAAAAAGTTATTCTGCTTAAGCTCCATTGATGTAGGTGATATGTGTTAATTTAACTGCTGACATTTTCTATTTCATAATTAGAAATAATGAAAAAAATAAAGCAGAAGAAAAAAGCAAAATAACACAGATATACACAGAACCTTTTATTGAAGTGAATGCCTGTCCTTCGAGACTGTCCTCTTAAATGTTTCTTTTTCACAAAAATAACAGTCTCTTCTTTCTTCTCGTTTAACTCCAAAGAACACAGGTTTTGTCCACCTTTTGTCCAGCTCTCAACTGGGCGAAACGTACATAGTAAGGATTTTTTTATTCTTCAAACCATTTAAAAAAATTAATGCTTTGTGACATCCTGGCATATGTAATACAGCGAATTATGAAGCTGAATTTTACTGGTCAAAATAGTTATTCGGTCGCAAAATCTTATTAGACAATAATCACTCGACTGGTTATTATCAGCGCAGTGTTTGTAATTAAGGGAAAAAATCAAATAACTGCAGGTCATTACTTTTCAAGAGAAGCTTGAAACTATTTCACGTAAGAATGTCATGATTTATTTTTAAGAAATTACAATAAAATCATTACAGTATTAATAACAGAATGACCCAAGTCACGCAGTCTGAAAAACCAATAGACATTCTACTATGTCCACTACGGGTCATTTGCCGTAAATCGTTAATTGCCGTCTTGTTTTCTCTGCAATTCTTTGTATCATTTACATAAATCTATATCTTTCTATATTCTTTATTAACCCTGATGACAGAGCGGTAACATCTCTTGAAAAGGATTATTTTTAATCAATATTTATGGGTTCATTAAGTTTTATAGCATGAATGGCGATTGCCGAATAAAGGATCTTGGACCCAACGTCCCAAAAGACGTATAGGGTCATCAATACTACTTTATGGAGATCATTTCAACTTCGTTCTTTTATGAACTGGAATGAAAATCAGTCTTTTGTTCCCTTTTATTATGAGAAATTTTTAAATAATATCTACAAGATAACGAGCGGAAAATATATCCTCATTTCTAATTTATTCTCTCTCTCTCTCTCTCTCTCTCTCTCTCTCTCTCTCTCTCTCCAAAAAAATTTTTCGATTTATGAGAGCCTGTCCTACGTTGTAGATAGTAGGTGAGCTTCGATAACTAAAAACAATATTTGAGTTTTACATTTTTAATTCCCTGGAGTCTGAACTTTGATGCAGCAAAGCAGACAGTCAAAGAAATTATAAAAAGAAGGAAAAAAATGCTACTAACATTATCTCAGAGAATTTTATCTGCTTTTATGGTATTCGAAGAATACAATGCATAAATATTCATAATGGTAAGGGTAGTTTGCAAGGAATAAGAAATTCGTATTTCATCAGAGCCTCTGGGATCTGAGATTTATTTCCCCTCCATCAAACATGCATTGGTCGAATACAAACAATAACCGACACAGATTGGAAGGTTTGTTTTTACTGACAGAGAAGTGATAGGGGAATACATCATTCCTCCTCCTTCTCAGCCCTTTACTCCTTCTCCTCCTTCTCTGCCACCTTGTCTTCCTTATTCTAATATTCACTACGGTAAAACATCAGAATAACGGAAATCAAGGGTTTTTTTATCTGCAATTCTCGAAATAAATTTTAGTTTCTTCGGCGCAATCGAGTTTTCTGTACAGCGTATAATGCTGTATGAAAGTTTCAGTCATGGCCCATGAAACTCAGCAACGGTCCGGTAGTGGCTTGTGCTGCTGGTACCTTTATCGGTGCCAGAAGTACGATTATGGCTAACTTTAACCTTAAATAAAATAAAAACTACTGAGGCTAGAGGGCTGCAATTTGGTTTGTTTGATGATTGGAGGGTGGATGATCAACACACTAATTTGCAGCCCTCTAGCCTCAGTAGTTTTTAAGATCTGAGGGAAGACAGAAAAGTGTGAACTTACGGACAAAGCATCTCAATAGTTTTCTCTGACAGAAAACTAAAAAAAACAATTATGTCCTTTATTGCTATTTTGGTGGTTTTGCATGGTAAATGAGCTGGCTTAAAAAATGCTGTATATTTAATATTACATCTGTGGAAACTGCAAAAATAGATGGGTAAAGCTATAAAAAAACTAAATATAATTTTTTCATTTTTCAGATAATGAAAACTATTTTTAACTTTGATAACAAATAAATTAAGGAATTTATTAGATCCATTTAATAAACAGGACAGTGGCAATAATCTTGAATAATTCAGTAGACTTAAGCAAACTAACCAAAATTAATTTATTAATAATTCTTAACGGAATATATTAAAATATTTTTCTTCTGTTATTGTGATTCATGTTCCCTCGTCTGTCTCCTCTAGTCCTTTGCATAAACGAAAAACTTAAATAAAAATGATGTTCAAGTGCTCTTGCCTTCTTTCTATAAAAAGTTTAAATTTTGTTTTAGATTTCCTTTTTACATTTGTTGAGGCCTGCCTCTGATTCTAAGAATGACTGAAACGAATTTCTCTGGTAGGTGATTCATCTTAAGTGTTTTTAAAACTCATATGAAGAGCAAGGCATTGTGCAATGAATATAAACATACAGCAAAAGCTTTTCATGGACCAACAAGACAATTCGGACACAGTAAATCTCCTCCAATGTTCAATAATCCTCTACCAAAAGGTCGAGGATCAAAATTGCATTCCTATCTCATCCAAATTCCAATCGTCACTCGCCAGTCAACAGACTCACTATCGGGTAAAATTTTCATAAAAGTGTATAACTAACGCATTGCCTAATTATTTTAACAAATGTACAAATAAATAAAAATAACATTATTCAACTCGAGCTAAAAAGAAACATGCTGGTTGGAAAGACAACTTTAAATATGAAGAGATAATTTTGCTGCTCTGGAATCCCAATAACTTCACGAAGATTTACCTTCCTTATCTTCTAACCAGTTTCTTTCCATCTTTTGTCGTTGATGTGCTAAAACCAAGAAGGATAAAATACGCGAATTAAAATCTCAGACAGTTTTTTTCGTACATAAGTTAATTATCATTAAACAAGAGTTAAATCGGCAAGGACCAAGAGACTTTGAAGTCTAGTGTAAACCTTAGAACTCTTTAAACATAATCGAGGACTTTCTTTTTTTTTTATTTCAGTGCAACATATATAAGCAGAAATACAAGAGCAGTTCACAAATAAATGAGGAAAATATGATGTTCCTCCGTTATATTTATGATTTATACTTTACCTTTAGAAATATTTTAAGATTTCGTAGTATGTGGGCAGGTACAAGTAAGCAATGTACATAACAGTTAAAATTCTTCTGTCTTAAACGAGTATCAAAAACATTGTAGAAACAATTTTTTTCCAATTATAATTATACATTCCTTATTCTGAAAAATAGTTGTGTACTGAAATATTAACTAGAAGTAATACATACTGACAAAGAATCGTCAGAAATAAAAAAAAATAACACTTACTATATCGTATTCTTATTAAAAAATGTAGAAAGAAAGTCTCGTTAATTACCTTTCAGCCATTTGATAAAAGCCCAATGTTAACTATTCTCTTTTCTTTTCTCATTTGTCGAGCATATCTCTACTTCCAAAAAAGAGCTAATGATGGCGACGAACTCTAAATACTATTCATACTTCTAAAGAATATTTTTTTCCCATATTTGAAGTTTCTATAGAGGGCGAAGCAAGCGGGGTAAATACAGCCTTGAGGGAAATAATTTTTGGGGGGAAGAAAAAGAAGAAGGAAATATTTTCATGGTTCTACAAAACCCTGAAAGGGTGTTTCAATAAATGAGGCTCCTGGGACACATTAGGAAACGTATTGTTGAAATCCCCTCGCCTACTGAACAAGAGAACAAGAAGTGCTCTCTCTCTCTCTCTCTCTCTCTCTCTCTCTCTCTCTCTCTCTCTCTCTCTCTCTCTCATGTCAGATCTGGAAAGTAGTAGGTGAAATAGAAGCTATTAAAATCTGTTTCTCTGCTTAATGAGTTTCGGTTAGTAGTTTAAATTTAGAGTTATCCTGGCTATTTGTTTTTTTCGGGACTTAACAAAGTTTTTTTTTTCCTCTAATCTAAAACAGAGAATACATTTTTATTAAGTATACACACCATTTTGTTTAGACCCTTGTTTCTTATAATGATCAAAGATTACTAATTTATCTTCATATGTCATAGTAATAAATTTTGTTTTAAGGGAACTACTGATTGAGCCGTATTTTAAAGTTTCACTTCTCGAATTATTCATCCTAACTTGCTTGAAACCACTATAGCAATTTTCTAAATTTAGCAGCATTTAGCTACTTTCCACGACGGCTACAAAACCACCTTCTTACGATTGACACGTAGAGGCTTCTTGTGTTGTCTCCCAGCACTAGTAAATTCTATAGATTATTTTTGTATCTACGTGGTACAGGGGGCGTCATTTAGGGGGCTTGGGCGGGCAACTGCTCCCAAGACTCAAGTTGGCCCCAGCCTCAACTTGCCCCCTCTCACACCCCTCAAGCCCCAAGAAGTAAACAGCAGTGGGTTTTCCATTATCCCTACTGAAATACAAATCTGTCACCAAATTAAGTTATATCTGTCTGTGTGTCTGTCTCTCTATATTTCTCTATCACACACAGTGTTTGTTTGTCTGCCTATTTTGCTGAAATACCTTGCTCATGTGGCTTCAAAAGCACATGAAATTGCTCATCCAAACCATCTTTGCCGCCCCCCCCCCAACAAAAATCTGAAATGACGCCCCTGACGTGGTATCATTGCTGATGAGCACAAGCTTAGTAACGCAGTGGCTATTCCAAAGACTGGCCTATCTGCAGGCTGCAGTAACTATATCTCTGCTCCCTGTGTTATTCAAAGTTGTAGAAAACTAATTTTACTCCAGTCTACAAGTATGTGGAATCCAAAGGATTGTTAGCTGATAGTCAACATGCATAAAGAACACAGGTACGTGTGGTGCTATTTTAGATTTGACATGCCATTTGCAAGAGAATCTTCATAAGGGCTTTGAGTGTTGAGCAGTTCAGAAAGATTTTGTTGCTATTTTCAGTTTAGTAAATCATAAGGCAGTTATTCCTAAACTTTACAACCTTGGAGTGGGTGGATATGTTTTAGGATTACTTCTAGATTTCCTTACAAGTAGGCAACAGTGATCTTTAGCGAACAAAGACCTATTGTGTCTAGAAGTCCAATGGGTTTCGTTTTTGGTTGCCTGATATTTTTAGTGAATGCAACAGTTGTGGGTGTAGAAAAGCCTCCTCCTATGAGAAACAAAGCTGCCCTTATTCTCAATCGTGACATCGAGCACTCCAGTCAAAAGAAAACGTTGTAGATGGGTTGATCTTGTACTGATTTTCCACCTCATCCTCCCCTTCAGGTGGACGGGACTTCTGAATGAGTCTGAAGCTCTGACTTAGTTGGTGCAACTTTTGGCAATCTTACTTTTAAGAAACATCTAATGAAAGAGTCAGCAACTGCAACACGGAAGTTAGCTATTTTGCAACATGCCTCAAACTTTGGCAATCCATTCGGCTTCATGTGCAGGGCCTCTGATAGTTGGCCGGCATGAGGCGTCCCACTACCTCTTTAGGTTCCTGCCTCTACTGCTAGTGTTTCAACAGTTCCTGCTCATTATATTTCTGGAGAGAATCTGTTAGAAATAGTGGTGTGTACACGGGAGCATAGTCAGTGGATGGAGCAACTTGCCTTGATAATGTTGAATCATTGAAGGGTTTACTTTTCACAGCAGGAATATTGAATACATCGTACATACATGCATACGATTGCTGATGTGTGTGTGTGTGTATATATATATGTATGTATATATATATATATATATATATATATATATATATATATATATATATATATATATATATATATATATATATATATATATATGTGTGTGTTACAGGAATATATGAAATCAGGGTTTCACAAAATCCCTAATGAATATGTGAAATGAGCAACTCACTTAGGAACATATTTTGATCCCCGAGGGCTAGTACTATACACGGCAAAACAGTGATTCATCTACACTGTTTTGCCGTGTTTACTGCTAGTCCCTGGGGTTCATATGTGTTTTGCCGTGTTTAGTACTAGCCCCTGAGGTATCAAATCCACTTAGGGACATTTGATCCTCAGGGGTTAGTATTAAACACGGCAAAATACATTTGACCACCCAG
Organism: Macrobrachium rosenbergii; assembly: GCF_040412425.1. Lineage (NCBI taxonomy): Eukaryota > Metazoa > Arthropoda > Malacostraca > Decapoda > Palaemonidae > Macrobrachium > Macrobrachium rosenbergii. The sequence goes on from NC_089787.1 coordinate 4,950,129, forward strand.
GTGCTAGTACTAAACACGGTGAAGCATTGTAAATGAATCACTGTTTCGCCGTGTTTAATACTGGCTCTCGGAGGTTAAATGTTCCTAAGCGAATTGGTCATTTCACATATTCCCTGTAACATATATACATGCACGCACATACATACAAGCACACAAAAAAACACACACATAGATAAAAAAATATATATATATATATATATATATATATATATATATATATATATATATATATATATATAGATATATATATATATATATATATATATATATATATATATATATATATATATATATATATATATATATATATATATATATATATATATATATATATACATATATATACTGTATATGTATATATATATATATATATATATATATATATATATATATATATATATATATATATATATATATATATTCTGCTGTTCACCCTCTATGCATTTATTTGTAGGAATATCATTCTGACAAAGGCGGGAGAAGGCGGTTCTATCGGCCAGGTTAGCGTAGGCAATTCAAAAAAATTTAACGTCCGTTCATAGCAAGACTAGGTAGCTTTAGGGACCTAACCCCATAGGAACGTTTCCACAATTAACCTCTATTGAAGGTGGTCTTAAGTTTCCTTTTACCTGTTCTGTTCGGCGGACGTTTTGACAAAATTTCAGACCCCGCGGTCATAAAAAGACGCCGACCCTGTGTGTCTGACCCAGCGAGGTCGGGAGAGAGAGACAATCACCCATCAGGAACGCATGTCTGTGCGTCCAGCTCTTCTTCCCGTTGTCTTTCAGTCTTATGTTACTAAGTGAAGTGGCAAATTAATCCCAGAAATTCCAGTCGTCCGTTGTATGCGCAACAACTTGTCGTCCACGGTAAGTCTGATTTTCGTTCAAAACTTCGTCGACCTACTAATATCTTTTCCTGTATTTCTATTTTCCTTTGTTTCATTCTTCGCCACCTTCTCGATACCTCAAGCAACAATTTGCTTTTACGAAGTCTAGATTAAGAATAATTTATATTGCTTAGCGACGCTCAACTATTCCCGTGAAGTAACTAGGAATTAGGGAAGGTTAACAAGTCATTTATAGCATTTAGACAGCCTTGTGTCTCGATCCCATTGTTCGGAAGAGCCTGTTGTGTTTTAAAACCATACTGAACGAAGAGAAAATTGACGGCGTCCGAAGTTGGGTGACTGTTAAAGTAAATTCCTTAGTTACTGCATATTCTTTGTGTCGAGGGTTCTCCTGGACTGGCGACCTTATTTCATTAATAAACATCTGTCTTTGAGGTCAATTTGTAGCTTCAATTGACAGGTTACGTGTGTCCTTGGCATGCAGGACCTTATTAATTATGTTAATCAAGTAATAAACTCATCAGCCAAGCCCCCATACTGACAATATATATATATATATATATATATATATATATATATATATATATATATATATATATATATATATATATATATATATATATATATATATATATATATATATATATATATATATATATATATATATATATATATATATATATATATATATATATATATATATATATATATATATATATATATATATATATATATATATATATATATATATATATATATATATATATATATATATATATATATATATATATATATATATATATATATATATATATATATATATACATATATATATATATATATATATATATATATATATATATATATATATATATATATATATATATATATATATATATATATATATATATATATATATATATATATATATATATATATATATATATATATATATATATACATATATATATATATATATATATATATATATATATATATATATATATATATATATATATATATATATATATATATATATATATATATATATATATATATATATATATATATATATATATATATATATATATATAAATATATATATATATATATATATATATATATATATATATATATATATATATATATATATATATATTAAATTTATCAGATACACAATGGTTCTGCTCATTAGTAGAATTACTAAAAGGACCTCATTCAAACTGGATGGTATCTGATGGAGTATTTATTCAGAAAAAGTTACAAGCTTTCTTTTACAAACATTCCACATTATCAAGTATCCATACAGTGACCAGACGCGTAGTCCAGCTGTATTTATATCTTTGTGCTGGGTACTTTTAATCCTATAATCGCCTGGCTCCTCCTATGTAACCCCCACCACCTCGTGATCTTGGCCTTTCTCTGCCTCCTTCTTCTTCCAGGTGTCCATTTTCCATGCGTTCTCTTGTGTTTTTCCTTCGTTTCTTTGCTACTGTGGAGTATACGATTTTTCTAGATATGCTGTCTTCAAAGCCGTTTCCTGTGTTTCCTGCCATTGTGTTATTGGCACATGCTATGAAGGCGTTCTCTACAACCAGTCTGGCCGTTTTGTTGGTGTTCCTGTTCAGAAAACTCATATTTTTCCAGTCTATTTTATGGTAATTTTCCCATCATTCTTAAACAAGGCGAAGGTGTCATCAATATACCTACCATAAAGGAGTGGGTGGAACCTAAGTGGACATTCATCTAACCTGCGCTCTTCCAGCGAGCACATGAAGATGTTGGCAAAAGTAGGACCCAAAGGAGAGCCCATGGCTACACCGTCAGTTTGTTTAAAAGTTTGCCATCAATGAATGATTGTGATATTGACTCGTTTTTAGCATATGTTAATACTAAACATAATAACATTAAGTTTACTGTAGAGAAAGAGATGAATAATCAGTTGCCTTTCCTAGACGTTCTTGTTACTAGGGATCATGGATTTTTTAATACTTCTGTTTTTAGAAAGAAGACTTTTACAGATTTAGGATCCAATTACTATAGTTCCTGTTGTTATGGTTTTAAACTTAACTCTATTTTTACTCTCCTCCACAGGGCGTTTTTTATTACATCGAACTGCCAATCCTTCCATCAAGAAATTAGTTTCCTTTCTGAATATTTTATGAATAACTGCTTCCCACAGAACTTGTTTTTTAAAAACTCCGTATTTTCCTTAACAAACAATTCATGAACATCGCCAAACCTTGTACTGTACCAAAATTAGCTTTTTATGCCAAATTTCCATTTTTACATGACGATTCTTTTCGACAAAGGTTCGCACAAATTGTCCATAAACATTATGGTGCCATTAATCTAAAATTAATCCCTAAAAATCCACTAACGATTGGTTCCGTTTTCAGATACAAAGATCGATTAAACCCTCTTTTGACCTCTAACGTGGTATATAAGTATACTTGCCCTAAGTATAACTCTGGGACATATGTCGGATACACGAGGAGGTTACTGAGGGTCAGAATCGACTCCCATCGGGAATTAATTTTTCGGACTGGCTGTAGGCTCTGCAATCCCGAGCATTCAAGCATAAGAAACCATTCAAACATTTGTAAAACATATATTGATAGGAATGATGTCTGTATCATAGGCCAAACAATTAATGCATGCGAACTGCCTATCCTGGAATCATTATTTATTAAACAACTAGTTCCCCAGTTAAATGCCTAGGCCTCCTCCACTCAGCTCTACCTGAGTTAACTTTTTATTTATGCATTCTTTCTTCTGCCTTCCTGGTATAAGGTTGGTTAGCGGTCTTTGATTTTGCTTTTATGTCTTTTTTTTTTTTTTAATAGTATTCTAACTGTGCTGTATTTTGTGAATTTTATTGATTTTTTAGAGAATTTTTAAAGTAATTTTATTCATTATTTAACAGACTCCTGATGATATAATAAAGTCATTTATTACGAAACGTTGGAAATAAAGAATTATGCTGGGATTAGTACATTTCCATGGTCCACCTTTTCTGATTATATATGCGATATGATATATATATATATATATATATATATATATATATATATATATATATATATATATATATATATATATATATATATATATATATATATATATATATATATATATATATATATATATATTGATTGATCGATTGTATATAACTTACGCAAGTATGTGTGAACTCCAGAGTGAAAACCACTCGACATAAACATCAAACACATTTTCATAATTATGAGACGGAATGTTACAGAACTCGCTCGCCATTTCATACAAGATATTCTGCTCTCTTCAAAGTTTTCTCTCTCTCTCTCTCTCTCTCTCTCTCTCTCTCTCTCTCTCTCTCTCTCTCTCTCTCTCTCTCTCTCTCTCTCTCTCTCAACCATAATGCGGCAGCTCCATTATGTGTCTCTTAGAGCCTTAATTAAGCTGGGTAAATTTTCCCCATTGTGCTTCAACGTGGCATTAAAAGCGTCTCCTAATGAATTAGATAAAAAAAAAAAAACATGATTTACATTTAGGAATTTTTTACCTGCTGGTTTTTTTCAGAACTTTTCAAAGGCTAGGAGTGAACTTGCACAGAACAGTGTAAGAGAAAAGGGACATTTTTTCTCTGCTTAATAAAGAGGTGTGTGAGGCTACGATACAGCAAAGTTATCGTTAAACAAGTAGAAATACTCGTCTATTTTCGCTCACACTCCCAGTATTTTATTTACGTAATGTAAGAACAAAGGAGAAATAAGTTCCTTTGAAAAAAGGAATTATCAAATAATTACCAAAAAACTGATTTAGAGATTTCCTTTACCTTAGCAAAGAATTTAATGATTGCCAAGATATGAAACATTATCTAACGTGGAAGCTATCTTTAGATTTTTTCAAGGGGTAATGTAAAGAGGAACAGGGATTGTCTGCTTCAATAAAATCGAAATCGATGGGCATGACTATATCGTTACAGCAAATGTATCTCTACCACGTGGGTGATCTTTCACGCTCACTCTAAACATTGTTATTATAATACATGTAAAAGGGAAATGTATTAATTAAATAGGATCTATATATATATATATATATATATATATATATATATATATATATATATATATATATATATATATATATATATATATATATATATATTATAATTATTATAAACTGGGGGCTTGGTTGGAGAGAGAATTGGAACAATTTAGCATAATGGACTGCCAAAGAACTAAGTGGGCCCGAGTTTATAAACAAAAGAAAGCTACTGGGAACTCAACTTAGATTTTCCTGGATTTATAACTGAATGATTAAGGTCGCCATTAGGAATTAGACTTCTTTGACAATTTAAAAGGGGGTTTATTTACAGAGACTGGGCAAGTACGCAAGAAGACAAAACAGAATGTAAATTGTAACTAATGTACAGGCACATAAATTATATACAGTAGAGCAATAATGCAGCGCTTGGCAAATAAGCAATGTAAATATGAAGGGGGTAAGGTACAATCATCCCTGTTATAACAATAACTCGGTTAAGTTAAAATTACATTAAATCATCCCTGTTGGTTATTCTTCAAAAGGGATGAACTCCAGCGTAATGGAATCAGTTCATTAAGATAATTTCTGTGGGGGCCCAGCAACGGAGTCTTGCAATCAGGCTGCGACCAGGAATGGTTGCGAAATTTGGATGGCAGTCAGAATTAGCGGGACATAGATTTGCAACCGAGCAGATGATGACTCCCTGCAAGAGAGGTTAGAAGTTAACACCATGCAAAAAGAGAAATGAAATCTCCCTATAAAAGTATAACGCAAATGCACATTCTTAAATTCTAAACGTTACGTACCCCAGCCGATAAATATAAGAAATCACATAATCACAATCTTGGAATCTCAGTGGATTGGGCTTCTGAAACAATGAACACGTGTTGCCACCACACATAGGGGGAAGCTTCAAGCACTTGTATCACTTAGACTAATTTGCCATTAATTTGCACTGGGGAAGGGATAATTGGAAATTTATCACTGAATCATTTCACTTGATTTCAAGGCAAGTTATGGGGCGAGTTATGAGCTGCCGGAGCAGGTTGACTTAACAAAGGGAAAGGTTTTGTGGAGAAAGGAATTGAAGTTTAAAGGAATGGAAAAAATCAAGGGATTTCAGGGGGGACGGAAAGGGCTGGCGTACTGACTACTTGAGAATCACGAACCTGGTCTACAGTTGTAGCGCCAAAACACGATTGACTCGGCCATTCATCGAAGTAGCGTTCACCCAGCTAAGACGGAAGGAACGCAGACATGCGTCTTCGACTGGATATCGGAGGCATCTGACTTGCCATCTCTGAGACTGCGCTTGGCTTGGGCCTGTTTGTCGAAATTTAGGCCTATTGGTCCTGCAAAAAGTCATACAGCCAGCAAAAGAGCGGAGGGAAAGGATCCTTAAGATTAAGTACTTAGAGGTTAAGGTCCTACCTGTAGGCTAGCCCCATTATATCCCTTAAGCTTGCAATACCTAACTACTCCCACATCACGTGATGGGGGTGAAAAGGGGGGCTACATTGATTGTTTCCCCAGATCAGGTGAGTGGTGGGAGGTGATTCCTACATTGGTGAAAACTAGCGCTAACTGCTATTCTCTGGTTTGAAATACTCTTGCTTCTCCCTTACCCGCCATACTTTCTCTGTCCCGATAGTCAATTGAAATGAGAAACTGCATTACAAGAATAATGATGCACTGGCGGCTAAATGAGGGAGGGATAAATCCTGACAATATACAGTATATGTATATATATATATATATATATATATATATATATATATATATATATATATATATATATATATATATATATATATATATATATATATATATATATATATATTATATCTATATATATATATCTTCTTCTTTATCTTCAGCTTTTCCCATCTTTATATGGGGTAGCTGTTTGTTATTAGTCTTCTCCATCTTCTGCGGTCATGCAGCATTACCTCACTCACGTTCTTCTCCTGCATGTCCCTGTTAATTGTGTCTCTCCATCTCATTCTTGGTCTACCTCTCCTCCTTGTTCCAGGCACTTCCATATTCATGGTTCTTTTACATACAGAATCCTCCTCTCTTCTCATAACATGTCCAAACCATTGTAATCGTCTCTGTTGCAGTTTCTTTGATATTTCTGTAACTTTCACCGTCCCTCTTATGAAGTCATTCCTTATCCTGTCTCTTCTTGTCACTCCGCACATCCAACGCAGCATTCTCATTTCTGCCACTTCCATCTTTCTCTCTTGTGCTTTCTTCATAGGCCATGTTTCACAACTATACATCAACGCAGGTCTGACAATGCTCTTGTACATTTTTCCCTTCATCTTTACATTAAATCTTTTGTCACATAACACACCTGATGTTTTCCTCCAATTGCACCAAGCTGATTGTATTCTGTGATTCACTTCCTCCTCCATCCCTCCACAATCAGTGACACACGACCCAAGGTACTTAAAGGATGTAGCTCTTTTTACTTCTGCCTGCTCTAAGTTGATGCTTCCCTCTTGATCTCCTCCATTCATCCACATATATTCCGTTTTTGCTCTGCTTATCTTTAGGCCTCTGTCCTCCAATGCACTTCTCCACAACTCCAATTTCTTGTCTGCTTCTTCCTTACTGGTGGTCACTAGCACTATGTCATTTGCAAAGAGTACACTCCAAGGCACCTGATCTTTCACTCCAGACACTATCACATCCATTACCATATCAAAAATATAGGGACTCATGGCAGAACCTTGGTGGAGTCCCACTTTCACCTCAAACTTGTCTGTTGTTCCTACTGAGCTTCTTACCTGTGTTGTTGCTTCTCTATACATATCATTTACAATCCTCATATATTTTTCTGAGACACCTTTTTCCCTCATGCACCTCCACACTTCTTGCCTAGGCACTCGATCATATGCTTTCTCAAGATCTATAAATACAAGATGTAGTTCCTTTCCTTTTTCTCTATATTTATCCATTACTTGTCACCATACAAAGATGGCATCTGTTGTCCCTTTTCCTGGCATGAACCCAAACTGTTCGTCACTTATAGATGTTTCAGCCCTTAGCCTTGCCTCTATTATTCTTTCATAGATTTTCATGGTATGTGCCATCAACTTTATGCCCCGATAGTTGGCACAATCTTGGATGTCCCCTTTTTCTTTGTAAATGGGGACTAGCAGGCTGTTTCTCCAGGCGTCAGGTATCTTCTCCTGCTGGTAGATCTTATTGAACAAGTCCCACAAGATGTCAATTCCCTCCTCTCCTAAGCACCTCCACAACTTGACTGGTATTCCATCTGGTCCCACTGCTTTACCTTTCTTCATTTTACTTAGTGCCCGCCTCACTTCTCTCCGACTAATCCTGGGAACTTCTCTTTCATTTGCTACTCCATCCTCAATGATATTCCTGGGATTTTCTTCATTTAGAAGATTTTCAAAATACTCTCTCCATCTACTTTTAATTTCCTCCTCTTTTTTTTTAGAACCTTACCATTTCCATCTTTAATTTGCTTAATGTGTGTGAGGTCTTTTGTTGCTTTGTCTCTAGTTTTGGCTATCCTGTGGATGTTTCTTTGGCCCTCCGGTGTGTCAACATTCTCATACAAATCATTAAAAGCAGCAGTCTTGGCTCTGGCAACTTGTTGTTTTGCAACTTTCTTTGCTTCTTTTGATATTTGCTCATTTTCTTCTGTTTTGTGTTTATCATAGTTCTTTTGGGATTCTTTCTTTTTCTTGGTCTTGTCTTGTGTGTCTTTATTCCACCACCAGCTTTCTTTATCTTTTGGGGGACCTTTGCCTGATGTTTTGCCTAAAATTTCCTCCCCATACCTTAGGATCACATTGCTGTTAAACTCCCACCAATCATTTACATCATCTTCCAACTTTATTTCTCTCAGAACATTCTCCTTAAACCTAGATCTCAACTCCACATTTTCTGCCTTTTCTAGCTCCACCATTTGATCTTAGGTTATTTTTCCTCTTTCCCTTTGTCCCTTTTCGAATTGAAAGGTCCGCAACCACCAGCTTATGTTGTTGGCCAACATTCTCTCCATACATAATTTTACAATCCTTTACTTCCTTAAGGTGTTGTCTCCTACAGAGCAGAAAACCAATTTGACTCTCTCTTCCACCACTTCTATATGTCACATAATCTTTCTTCATAAAGAATGTATTAATTAGTGCCATATCAAATGCCACTGCGAAGTCTATGATGCCTTCGCCTTCTTCGTTCCTCTCCCCCATTCCTAGTCCTCCATGGATTCTTGAAATCACTCTTCTATCTGTACCTATATGTCCATTCAAGTCTCCACCCAATACAACTCTCCCTTCCTCTGAGATTGATGTTAATACTTCATCCAACTCCCGCCAAAACATTAACTTCTCTTCCTCATCACATCCAGCTTGCGGGGCATAAGCACTTATCACATTTAGGACTTCTTCTGATAACATTAACTTGACCTTCATTATCCGACTACCACTTCTTTTGACTTCTACCACTTTTTCCTTCAGTTCACTGTTTACAATGATGCCTACTCCACTTCTACCATTCTCGTCTGCTCCACTGTACAGGAGCTTACATCCTCCTCCTATTTCCTTTGCCTTGTTCCCTCTCCACCTTGTTTCTTGCACACACAAGATGTCAACTCTCCTCGTATTCATCATCTCCGCCACCTCTCTACTCTTTCCTGCCATACTACCCACATTTAGTGTCCCAATTCTAATCATATGGACTTGCTTCTTTAACTACAATCTCCCACACTGCGGTAGCCCTTGCCTATTTATCGGAGGGGTCAGGCGAGGCCCCTGCACGTCGCTTAACTGGGGTACGCCCTGGCATTCTCTCTGAATCTGGATTAGACTAACCATGGTTCTGGCATTGGGTTTTTACAGTCGGATGCCCTTCCTGTCACTAACCCTCTCTATTTACCCGGGCTTGGGACCAGCACCAAGTTGGGCTGGCTTGCCCCCAGTGGCTAGATTATATATATATATATATATATATATATATATATATATATATATATATATATATATATATATATATATATATATATATATATATATATATATATATATATATATATATTAGCTGAACAACCCTGTGCTGCCCATAAAAACTCTGAGTGACAGTCTATAGGTAGGAGAGGGAGGAGGGAGGAGAAGGGAGAGGGAGAGTGGTTTATGTTGACAGTCCAAAAAATGGTCCTGCTTTTTATATATGAATGTTCATCCTTCTAACAGTCGTGGATGAACTGACAGTCATTACTGTGGTGATTGTCCCTTTTATATTGGTATTACTGTGCTGTCTATCTCTTTTCCCAAGTATTACTGTAGTGACTGGGCCTTTCATCCACGAATTACTATGCTGTCTGCCTCTTTTATTAAGGTATTACTGTGATGACTGTCCTTTTTATCCAGGTATTTCAATATTGACTGTCCCTTTTATCAAGGTATTACAGTGGTCTCTTTCCCTTTATTAAGGTAAGGTATTACTGTGGTGACTGTCCCTTTTATCTAGGTATTACTGTGCTGTCTGTCCCCTTTAACCAGGTATTATTGGGCTCTCTGTCCCTTTTTTCCAGTTATTACTGTGGTGATTGTCCCTTTTACGCAGACATTATTGCGGTGACTGTCCCTTTTATCCAGCTATTAATGTGCTACAGTTAATTAGGAAATTTCCATTTGAACTAATAAAAAATGGAAACACCATATATCTTGCACGTCAGGCCTAGACAGCTACTACGCATGAGCTGATGGGGAAGGCGCTCTCGACTTCAGTTACTTCAGAAGGCAGATCTCTACTTATAGAAATGATCGTTATTGGTTTTCAATGTTGATTTTATCGAGGTAATTAACATTTAAATTATTAATTATCATAAATTATGACCAAGATTCACGTAAATTCTGATAAAAAACTGATGTTATAGGGGCTGAATTATTGGAGGTTATTCATACTGCTGACAATACCAGGAAGAAAGCCTGGAGTGGCCTGGTGAAAAAATGACCATTAATGCATAAAACACCTGAAGGAAAACTTGATGGAACTAATAAACGAAAATATCATTTGCGATGTCTGTGTTTGTATGTCTGTCATGGGGGCACGGGTTTGAAAACTTCCCTTTTATGTAAGTTGCGTCAAATGATGGCCACATGACAAATTTTGTCTAGATTGGTCAAGATGTTAGGATTTCTATAGCACACTAACATACAAACATTCACTTATATATTTAAATATATATATATATATATATATATATATATATATATATATATATATATATATATATATATATATATATATATATAATCATATATATAAATCAAATAATCAACATAAATAAAAGTTAACCCATTGGAGAATTTGGAATCTATACAGGATTAACATCGTTCTTGCAAGTGTTACATTACTTTGGAATATAAACTTGGCTGTAGGATTTTGAGCGTAGATGGGCTATTAAAGCTCTTGAAAATAGATGAAACCAATCAGAAGGAAAACTAACAGATTCTCATATGAAGAGAACCAGTCTGAATTTCTTTTACCATCCTCAGTTACTTTGTTCAGGTCTAACAAAAAAAAAAAAAAAAAACTCCTATGGCCTGGTGCGCTGGGCGATGTGATTTCCACAATATATTTCCTCCTGACGCCCAAGTCACGCTTTTATTGGAACACCCTTTCAGGATTTTGTAGAGCCACGAAAATGTTTCCTCCTTTTTACGTCCCATAGGAGAGCTATTTTCATATTTACCCTAAGTTGCTGCTTCCTTCACAGAAGCGTCAAATAAAGTGAAAATGTTCTTTTTAGAAGAATGAATACCATCTGGAGTTCGTTGTCTTTAAGTATTTTCTACTGAAGCCAAATATGAAAATCGACAAATGAAGCATAGGACAATGCAAAATAAAATTGTAAGATTCTATGGAAATCGCTGATATGAAAGATAACGAACAATATTTTGTTTTATTTATCTTTTTAGATAGAAAGAAAACTATATTGCCTATTAATAGAATATTAAAAACAATTAAAGAAGGCAAAATAGTAAAAAGTTTTGTTTGTTCTATCTTTACTATGCTGGCGTTAGCTTTCAAAATATTATACCCAATTAATTTATCAAGGCAAATCTATTCTCCAGAATAACAAAGGAAATATGATTCTCATCAAAGAGTATTTAACACAATATGTTTTGTAAATGTTAACATATGCAGCCTGCAAAGCCCTGAAATAATATTACCAAGAACTGATGAGATATTCAGTGCATAGAACACTGCAGGGAGGTGGCTGCTACGTCTGAACATTGGTTATAAATAATTAATTCTATTACGAGATATCAGCAATAACACCACCTTTGCTTAGTTGTACTCGTACCAATGCTCGGTCTACGAAATATTATAATTTTCTTAGTTGTTATTTGTGATTCCAGACAGAAAGGCATTATTTGTTATTTTCCTTAATTTTATCCATTATCAAGTAAACTAAAAAAAACTCTCAGTAAGTTGAAAAGGGTTCTAATTTTCGCATCAAGCTTTTTAAATACTGTAACACCATACAACTTAGGCTCGGTTTAATGTACATACCAACCAATTTTCAAAAAGAAAGAAAATTTTATTTCTCTTTCATTCCGCATTTTCCCTCCTTAGTTTCATTGTTTAAACACTAAAAGAGCATAAACAAATTTAATAAATGTCAAATTTGTATCATACTACTGGAAAATAAATTGAATATTTCCACAACACCAGAAACAATTACTCAAACAATATTACCTCCACCAGTGAGGATAGTTTTTTTTTTTTTTCTGTGTTAGCTGGATTACGTTAAAGAATGTATGTGAGAATTTTTATGAAAGTTTGCAAGTGGTGGCCCTGGTAACTGTAACTTTTGGGAGAGATTGGAATGCAACTAATGTGCAGAGGGGACGTTTTGTGGCTGGAGTATTCTGACTTGCGGGAGCTGTTCTATCTTGAAGCTCTCTTGTTGCTAGAAGGGACACTTGAGGTCAGGCATGTCAAACTAAAGGTTCCCCGAGGGCCATGTAGGGCACATTCATGTTGTCATGAGGGCCACACACGACAACTAATTGAAGTTATTTAGTAAAAATTATTGCAGAATATTTTTATTACTTAAACTTAGAAACATAAAATGTGCGTACAAGTGGTTTAGCGGCTGACCACAGCCATGAATGCAAAGTAATGAAGTAGTTAAAAAAAAAAAAAAAAAAACCGAATTTTAAATGGCAACATAGACGTGTATGCAACAGCAACAAATACATTATAAGAAAATTAAAACATTTCAAAATGAACATGTATTTACGACCATTCAATCATTTTTAGTGTTTTGTGCTGAGGCTTGACACCTCTTTTTAATGAGAATTTTTGACATGGCTGGCTGAAATGTTTAGGTGATGTCTAGATTCTTTCTATTACAGTAACTCATCAATGGAAGTACATAGAGATATTAAATCCAGGCGTTTGTGAGGAATCACATGGCTATTTCTTCTTCGCTTGAAAAGTTCCTGGAAGCGGAGAAGGAATCGACGGAGGAAGGAAGAGGGAAATGAGAAAATGATTTACCAAGTTTCAAAAGAAAGAGTGAGAGGAAAGGGGAACATATTTTCATCTCAGTTTTTTTATGAAAAAGTGAAAGGCCCTGAAGAGGGAACCAGGAATCATATTACAGAGGATCTAAGAATATATATATATATACTGTGTATATATATATATATATATATATATATATATATATATATATATATATATATATATATATATATATATATATACAGTATATACATTTTAGCAGGCAGGAGAAGGG
>NC_089787.1:4971295-5048795 GCF_040412425.1 Macrobrachium rosenbergii
TATTTCGACTTTATTTCCAAGCCATTGGCACTGATACAGAGTGTGATCATATATATACTATACTGACGAACATACATATTATCCATATAGGTAGGAGTGGCCTTTAAAACTATTTTGGCTAAAAATCACAATAGACTCTCCAGGGGACATTGCTGATAAACAGACCATACCCACCTCAGATCCACCACGTGACAGGTGTCATGGAGGCGGAGTTTGGAAACTCATAACATTACTACCCTCGTACTGTGTTTATATATAATCCTATTTTCATATCTCTACTGCCTACCTCAAAGTTTAAACAATTTACAAATTTCTTTTGATATTAAAGGATCAAGTTTTATACATCCCTTGACTGATATTCATATTATGGTTGTAACTTTCTTTTATAAAGCTAGATTCAATGATATTCGTTTCCTGTGCATTATTAGAATTTACAATCCTTTTTGCCCCTTCCCAGTTGATAGCATGATTGTTCTCACTAATGTTCAAATATACCACTGTTTCCTTTGTGCATATCTCATTTCTTATGTTGTTCAATTCTTTTTTCAGTGCTTTTCCCAGGTTTGTATAAAAGCCTTGATTCCATCATGTATTGTCTGGGGTTCTTGATAAGTATTCTTCATTGTTGTATTGTTCTTAAATGCGACCACAAATTCTTAAGAAGATTATCTTTATATTATTATTATAAAATGTCAAATTTTTTTGTTGTGTCTTTTTGCAAATGCACTGTTTCAACCGCAGTTTTTGCCATTCCCTTTGAACCCGTCATTCCATCAGCCGTTATTTCCCCTATTTCTCCAGTCGGGTGTCTCAGGGAAACCGCGTTTATTTGAACCTGTCAACAGCCGTTAGCTAGGCGTCAGTACTTCCGTACCTACCCCAACATCGCGCGATCCAAAAGAACAATACCAAAACCCCTTTCGCCCCATCACGCGATTGGGGAGACATGTAGGGATTGGGAAGGGCAGAAGGGCATTTAGGGCTAGGGAACAGGTAGTCTTTTATTCCGAAGGCATATAATGATAAGTGTGCTTTTCCCATACCCTCCTTGCTGGCCTTTTGACATGCTTGCAGGTACAGCTGGCCCCGCCTAATGCCGAATGCGACTGCTTTCCAAAAAGCAGGGGAGAGACTTGCTTCTGACTTCATCTGCAGTGGATGCGCTGCATTTTCCTCCAGCTCCGCTGAACGGACTGTCTTCAAACAAGGGACCTGGAATGGTTGTAGGCGCCTATAACAGTCATGAAAGGTTCGTACATTTGCGAGCAGTCAAAAACCAGCCATATCCCCTTTTACTCAAACTTCTAACCAGTCCATTTCTTTAACTTTTAACCTCTTCCTCCACAAAACAATCTTCCCTTTGTTAGAGTCCTACTTGTATCCCCCCCTTGCCATTCACGCACCTTGAACTCGATTAAAGATCCCGAAATAACAATCACTTATCCCTCCACCAGTGCAATCTAAGGGCTATCTAAGTTAAGTTGTAACAGCGTAAGTTAACTTTGGGCACGTATAATTATGTGTTCATTGTTAATGCACATGCTGCTTCGATTCTCAGATCATATTTACGTGCTTTCATTAAAAGCACCCTCTAGGCTACGTTATGTGTTGTATTTAAGAATGTGTATATGTGTATTGGGTAATCTTCTGTAGGAAGATTCCATTTCCCTTAGTTTGAGCAGGGCTAACTCAGAACCTCTCTTTCAGGAGGGACACATGGCACGATCGCGATCCATGCGTCATTATCCGCCTGCCACCCAAATTCAAATAATTCCTGGTCATAGTTCGGAGAAGTTTCCGTTGTGGTCAACTGTTCTTATGAAGTATTCCTCCATCCTGGAACGCCATCATTTGCATTACTATTTCACGTAATCAGGGCAGACTGAATGCGATTATTATCACTGAAATGATTATTGCAGATTGGCCCAATTTTTTATCCACTTGCTTGTTGCCAGTTCATTTCATTATTGTTACTGTGTCCTATTCTGAATCTGCCCCTCAGTGATTATGTTTTATTGTGTCTAAATGTTGATTTGCTAAGTTGCTGTAAATAAATCCCTGTAAATTGGTAACAGAATTCTAAATTCCCACATGGCGACCTCCCACATTTAATTTGCATTCCAGGAAATTCTGAGGTAAGGCTTCAATTAAATCCCCTTTGTTTACAAACTGGACTCCTTGGTTTCGTGGCAGCATCAGTTATAATTTTGTGTTTAAATTCTTATCAAATCACGTCCAGTTTGTAACAATATATTTTATATATATATATATATATATAATATATATATATATATATATATATATATATATATATATATATATATATATATATATATATATATATATATATATCTATATACATAAAACTTATAACTATAATAACCACAAAGCCTTTCTATCTTTACGAATTCTGCACACTTCTAGATACGTTTGTCTCTACAAAGCCTTTGTTTCAAATGCAAGAAATGTGAAATAAATCTGATCTCCGGTAACGGAAATGAAAACTATATCCCAAGTAATCAGAACAAAGCAACGTGACCTTGTTGTCATTAATAGGGATGCGGGTTCGATTCCCGCTACCAGACATCAGAATGACTCCATGTTTATTGCATTTGGACACAAGGCTTTATAGTGACAAGTTGAATTTTCTTTTTTCAGATTTCCTTTTTCCCTTTGTTGATGCCTGCCTTTGATTCCAAGAATGAATGGAACTAATTTCTCCTGTAGGTGATACATCTTAAGCGTTTTTAAAACTCATATGAAGAGCAAGGCCTTGTATAATGAATATAAACTTACAACAAAAGCTTTTCATGGACCAACAAGACCTTTCGTTCCCAGTAAATCTGCTCGAATGTTTGAGTAAGCCTCTACCAAAAGGTCGAGGATTAAAATTGCATTCCCGTCTCATCAAAATTTTAATCGTCACTCGCCAGTCAAGAGACTCACTGTTGGGTAAAATTTTCATAAAAAATGTGTAACTAACGCATTGCCTATTTGTTATAACAAATGTACAAAAAATAAAAGGCCAGAATACAACTCGAGCTAAAAAGAAGCATGCTGGCTGGAAAGACAACTGTATAAAGATATTTTTGCTGCTTTGGAATTCCAATAACTTCACGAAGGTTTAACTTCCTTATTTTCTAACCCGTTTCTTTCCTTCTTTTGTCGTTGATGTGGTAAAACTGAGAATGATAAAATACGCGAATTATGATCTCAGACAGAGATAGGTTTATTATCATTAAACCAGAATTAAACCAGCAAGGACCAAGAGACTTTGAAGCCTAGTGTAAACCTTTGAACTCGGTGAACACAGCCGAGACCTTTCTTTTTTTTCTAATTTTAGTACAACATATATAAGCAGAAATACCTGAGTAGTACATAAATAAATTAGGAAAATATGATGTTCCTCCGTTATATTTATGATTTATACGTTACCTATAGAAATATTTTAAGATTTCTTAGTATGTGGCCAGGTACAACTAAGCAATGTTGTACTGTACATGACAGTTAAAATTCTTCAGTCTTAACCGAGTATTTATGGCTATTATGCAAAGGTTTAAATAAATGATATTTCGTCTGTTCATCTATTATTTATTTTAGAGTATTTTATATTGCTAGTCTCCAAAGTCTCAAAAACGTTGTAGAAAATACGTTTCTCTAATTATAATTAAACATTTCTTCTTCTGAAAAATAGTAGTGCACCGAAAAATTAACTAGAACTAATACCTACTGACAAAGAATCGTCAGAAATAAAAAAATAACACTTACTATTTCTTATTCTTATTAAAAATGCAGAAACAGTCTCTTCAATTTTCTTTCAGCCAAAGCCCAATGTTAACTATTCTCTTTTCTTTTTCTCATTTGTTGAGCATATCTCTACTTCCAGAAATGAGCTATTGATGGAGACGATCTATAAATACTTTTCACACTTCTAAAGAATAATTTTTCCCCATATTTGAAGTTTCTATAGAGGGCGAAGCAACAGGGTTTATACAGCCATGAGGCAAATAATCTTTATAGGGAAGATAAAAAGGAAGGAAATATTTTCATGGTTCCACAAAATCCTGAAAAGGTGTTTCAATAAATGAGGCTCCTGGGACACATTAGGAAACGTATTGTTGAAATCCCCTCGCCAACTGAACAAGAGAACAAGAAGTGCTCTCTCTCTCTCTCTCTCTCTCTCTCTCTCTCTCTCTCTCTCTCTCTCATGTCAGATCTGGAGAGTAGTAGGTGAAAATAACATCTGTTTCTATTTTTAATGAATTTCGGTTAGTAGTTTAAATTTAGTTATCCTGGCTATTTGCTTTTTTTGAGACTTAATAAAGTTTTTAATTTTTTTCAACTAATCCAAAACAGAGAGTAATTTTTTTTATCAAGTATACACACCATTTCCCTCCGACCTTTGTTTCTTATAATTATCAAAGATTACTAATTTATTTTCATATGCCATTGTGAAAAAAAATTCTTTTAAGGGAACCACTGATTGAGGCATATTTTGAAGTTTCACTTCTCGAATTATTCATCCTAACTTGCTTGAAACCACTAAGGCATTTTTCTAAATTTAGCAGCATTTGGCTACTTTCCATGACGGGCACAAAACCACTTTCTTACGATTGATATGTAGAGGCTTCTAGTGTTGTCTCCCAAAACTAGCAATACAGTGGCTATTCCAAAGACTGGCCTATCTGCAGGCTGCAGTAAACTATATCTTTGCTCCCTGTAGAACATAGATAATGTGGAATCCAAAGGATTGTTACCTGATAGCCAACATGTATAAAGGATGCAGTTAGGTACCTGTGGTATTGTTTTAGAAATTGACATGCCATTGCAAGAGAACCTTAGGAAGGGTTTTGAGTGTTGAGCAATTCGGAAAGATTTTGTTGCTATTTTCAGTTTAGTAAATCATAAAGCAGTTATTCCTAAATTTTACAATCTTGGAGTGGGTAGATACGTTTTAGGATTGCTTCTAGATTTCTTTACAGGTAGGCAACAGTGAGTAGCTACTGAAGGGATCTTTAGCGAACAAAATCCTATTGTGTCTGGAAGTCCAATGGGTTTAATTTTTGGTTGCCTGATATTTTTAATGAATACACTTGATATGGTTGTTGGCTTGGAAAACAAGCTTGTTCATTATGCCGATGATGCAACACTTGTGGGTGTAGTAAAGTCTCCGCCTATGAGAAATGAAGCTGCCCTTGATCTCAGTCGTGACATCCAGGACTCCAGTAAAACGAAAACGTGGTAGACAAGTTGATCTTGTACTGATTTCCCACCCCATCCTCCCCTTCAAGTGGATGGGACTCACTTTTCTGAATGAGTCTGAAGCTCTGACTTAGTTGGGGAAACTTTTGGCCGGTTTTGGCAATCTTACTTTAAAGAAACATCTAATGAAAGAGTCAGCATCTGCCATATGGAAATTACCTATAAAACATCAGGCCTCAAACTTTGGCACTCCATTCTGCTTCATGTGCGGGGCCTCTGATAGTTGGCCAGCATGAAGACGTCTTACTACTTCTTTAAGTTCCTGCCTCTACTGCTAGTTTTTCAACTGTTCCTGCTCGTTATATTTCTGATGAGAATCTGTTAGTTAGAAATAGTGATGTGTGCACGGGAGCATAGTCAGTGCGACGGAGCAACTCGCCATGATAATATTGATAAGTTGAAGGGTTTATTTTTTTATATCACATACACATGCATACGGTTGCTGATGTACATAATATATGCGTGTGTTTTACAGGGAATATGTGAAATCGGGGATTTCACAAAATCTGTAGGGAATATGTGAAATGAGCATTTCACTTAGGAACATTAATTTTGGTCCCTGAGGGCTAGTACTAAACACGACGAAACAGTGATTGATATACACTGTTTTGTAGTGAGTAGTACTAGTCACTGGGGGTCATACGTGTTTCGCCGTGTTTACTACTAGCCCCTGAGACATCAGATCCACTAAGGGACATTTGATCCCCAGGGGCTAATATTAAAAACGGCAAAATACATTTGACCACCCAGTGGCTAGAACTAAACACGGTGAAACATTGTTGATGAATCAAATGTCCCTAGGCAAATTGGTCATTTCACATATCCTTAGGGATTTCGTGAAATCCCTGATTTCACATATTCCCTGTAACATATATACATGCGCACATACACACTACACACACTAACACACACACACTCATATATATATATATATATATATATATATATATATATATATATATATATATATATATATATATATATATATATATATATATATATATATATATATATATTGATCTCTATATATATATATATATATATATATATATATATATATATATATATATATATATATATATATATATATATATATATATCATATATATATATAATATATATATATATATATATATATATATATATATATATATATATATATATATATATATATATATATATATATATATATATATATATATATATATATATATATATATATATATATATATATATATATATATATATATATATTATGATACTCCAGATATATATATATATATATATATATTATTTGATTGATCGATTGTATATAACTCAGTATGTGTGAACTCCAGAGTGAAAACCACTCGACATAAACATCAGACACATTTCCATAATTATGAGACAAGAATGTTACAGAACTCGCTCGCCATTTCATACAAAGATATTCTTCTCTTCAAAGTCTTCTCTCTCTCTCTCTCTCTCTCTCTCTCTCTCTCTCTCTCTCTCTCTCTCTCTCTCTCTCTCTCTCTCAACCATAATGCAGCAGCTCCATTATATGTCTCTTAAAGCCTTAATTAAGCTGGGTAAATTTTCCCCATTGTGCTTCAACGTGGCATTAAAGCGTCTCCTAATGAATTAGATAAAAAAAACATGATTTACATTTTGGAATTTTTTACCTGCTGGTCTTTTGCAGAACTTCTCAAAGGCTAGGAGTGAACTTGCACAGCACAGTGTAAGAGAAAAGGGACATTTTTTCTCATCTTAATAAAGAGGTGTGTCAGGCTACGATACGGGAAAGTTATCCTTAAACAAGTAGAAATACTCATCTATTTTCGCTCACATTCCTAGTATTTTATTTACGTAATGTAAGGACAAAGGAGAAATAAGTTCCCTTGAAGAAAGCTTGATCAAATATTTACAAAAAAAAAAAAATAAAAAATATTCAGAGACTTCCTTTACCTCAGCAAAGAATTTAATGGTTGCCAAGATATGAAATATTATCCACCGTGGAAGCTATCTTTAGATTTTATCAAGGGGTAATAAGAGAAGGAACAAGGATTGTCTCCTTCATTAAAATCGATGGGCATGACTCTATCGTTACAGCAAATGTGTCTCTACCACGTGGGTGGTCTTTCACCCTCACTCTAAACATGGTTATTATAATACATGTAAAGGGAAATGTATTAATAAAATAGGATATATATATATATATATATATATATATATATATATATATATATATATATATATATATATATATATATATATATATATATATATATATATATATATATATTCTAACGTATTTTTGTATGGGAAGTATATATGCCTAAGGACTTTTGATTTGGCTTTAGGGTAGACCTGTAGTCTCGATCATGCCCTACATCTAACCCCGGTATATGTTTCATATCATAACCCAACGCCCTTTCTTCCCAAATTGTTGCGCGGGTATAAGTTCGAGACGTGTGAGATGTTTATTATGTTTTAGAAGGTATTGTAATGGCTTTGTTTTGTGTGTGTATTTAGTAATATATATATATATATATATATATATATATATATATATATATATATATATATTATATTTATTATATATATTAGCTGACAACCCGGCGCTGCACAGGAAAACTGAATGACGGTCTATAGGTAGGGGTAGGGAAGAGGGAAGGGGTAGGGGGAAATGGGAGAAGGGAAAGGGGAGGGGTTTGTTTTGAGGGTCCAAAAGACAGTTCTGCATTTTTTATGTGAACGTTCATCCTTCTAATAGTCGTGGATGAACTGACAGGTATTACTGTGGTGACTGTCTCTTTTAAGGGGGAGGGGGAGGGAAGAAGGATGTGGGAGGGGAAAGGGGGTGAGGGAGAAGAGAGAGTAGGAGGGGTTTGTGCTGATGGTCCGACTGACAGTTCTACTTTTTTTCCTGTGGACGTTCATCCCTTGAACAGTCATGGGTGAACTGACAGGCATTACTGTGGTGGCTGTCCCTTTTATCCAGTCATTACTGTATTGTCTGTCCCTTTTATCCAAGTATTACTGTGGTGATTGTCCCTTTTATCCAAGTAATACAGTGGTGATTGTCCCTTTCATCCAAGTATTACTGTGGCGATTGTCCCTTTTATCCAAGTTTACTGTGGTGATTGTCCTGTTTATCCAAGTATTACAGTGTTGATTGTCCCTTTTATCCAAGTATTACTGTGGTGATTGTCCCTTTTATCCAAGTATTACTATGCTGTCTGACCCTTTTGTTAAGGTATTACTGTGGTGACTGTCTCTTTTATCCAGGTATTTCTATATTGACTGTCCTTTTATCAAGGTATCATTGTGCTGTCTGTCACCTTTAACCAGGTATTACTGCGGTCTCTTTCCCTTTATTCAGGTATTACTGTGGTGACTGTCCCTTTTATCTAGGTATTACTGTGCTGTCCGTCCCCTTTAACCAGGTATTATTGTGCTCTCTGTCCCTTTTATCCAGGCATTACTTTGGTGACTGTGCCTTTTATGCAGACATTATTATGGTGAATGTACCTTTTATCCAGGTATTACTGTGCTACAATTAATGAGGAGATTTTCATTTGATCTAATAAAAAATGGAAATACTATATATCTTGCACGTCAGGCTTAGACAGCAGTTACTACGCATGAGCAGATGGGGAAGGTGCTCTCAACTTCAGTTACTACAGAAAGCTGATCTCTACTACTAGAAATGATCGATGTAGGTTTTCGTTGTTGATTTTATCGAGGTAATTAACAATTATATTATTAATTATCATAAATTATGATAAAAATTCACGTAAATTCTGATAAAAAATTTATGTTATAGGGGATTTATTATTGGAGGTTATTCATACTTCTCACAATGCCTGGAAGAAAATTTGGAGTGGTCAGGTGAAAAATTACCATTAATGCATAAAGCACCTGAAAGAAAACCTGATGGAACTACTAAAACGGAAATTTAATTTGTGATGTCTACGTTTTTATGTCTGCATTGGGGGTACAGGATAGAAAACTACCCTATTATCTAAGTTGCGTGAAATGATGGCCGCGTGCCAAATTTTGCCTAGATCGGTCAAGCGGTTCGGATTTGTATGGAGCACTAACATAAAAGCATATACATAAAAATACAAACATAAAAATATACACAAACATTCACACATATACACACACACACACACACACACACACACATATATACATATATATATATATATATATATATATATATATATATATATATATATATATATATATATATATATATGATCGTATATAATACTATAAATATCGCTATAATATCAAATCCGCTATATATATACCTCAGGAATATATACGATGAATATATCACCGAAGGAATTTATAAGTGATAGATGGACGGGCACTCAGTGGTTAGCGTCGACTGGATTCGCTGGATGCGCGTCTGTGTCGTGGGATCGAGACTCGGCAGTGCCCGTCCATTTATCATCTATAAATTCCCCTTCGGTGATAATTCCCATCGGGGATATTCCCGGTAGCGTGGATTTGATATTAAGCGATATTTGTAGCCTCATGATCTTATATAAATCACGGTGTGATAAAAAATGTCATATATATATATATATATATATATATATATATATATATATATAGATAAAAAATATATATATATATATATATATATATATATATATATATATATATATATATATATATATATATATATATATATATATATATATATATATATATATATATATATATATATATATATATATATATATATATATATATATATATATATATATATATATATATATATATATATATATATATATATATATATATATATATATATATATATATATATATATATATATATATATATATATATATAATCACATAAGGAACATAAATAAAAGAGAAGGCACTGAAGAATTTGAAAGGTAAAGTGCCATTGTACCCAAGTCTTTATGTGGGCGAGCTAACTACCTTGCATACCAGAGTTTTTTCATTATCAAAATTTTAGTTTAAATTCGAGGTTGTTGTGTGAATACATATTACAAAAGCTGAATTTTTTGTATTTTACTATCATAAAGTTCATTACATTTTTTTTTATTCCAGCAAACACTTGGTATTTTTCACCGAGTTAAGCAACAGTGCTGGTAAACATAGTTTCTCTATACTGGAGTTAATATTTATAAGAAAGAAATTTATTATTAAAATAAACACACACACACACACACACACACACACACACACACACACACACACACACATATATACATATATATATATATATATATATATATATATATATATATATATATATATATATATATATATATATATATATATATATATATATATATATATATATATATATATATATATATATATTTATACAGTATTGACATCAGACTTGAAAGTGTTACATCACTTTGATATATAAATTTGGTTGTAAGACACTGAGCGTAGAGGGGCTATTAAGGCTCTTGAAAATAGATGAAACCATTCAGAAGGGAAAGTAACAGAATCTCATATGAAGAGAACCAGCCTGAATTTCCTTTTACATTCCCTAGTTATTTTGTTCAGGCCTAATAAAAAAAAAAAAAAAAAACTCCTAGGCCCTGGTTCGCTGGGCGATGTGATTTCCACAACATATTTCCTCCTGACGCCCAAGTCACGCTTTTATTGGAACACCCTTTCAGGATTTTGTAGAGCCGCCAAAATATTTCCTCCTTTTCACGTCCCATAGGAGAGCTATTTTCATATTTACCCAAAGTTCCTGCGTCCTTCACAGAAGCGTCAAATAAAGTGAAAATTGTCTTTTTAGAAGAATGAATTCCATCTGGAGTTCGTTGTCGTTGAATATTTTCTACTGAAACCAGATATGAAAATCGACAAATGAAGCCTAGGACAAGGTAAAATAACATTCCAAGATCTTATGTAAATCACTGATATGAAAGATAGCGAACGATATTTTAATTCATTTATTTTTGTTTAGATAAAAAGAAAACTATATTGCCGAATAAGAGAATATTAAAAAGAACTAAAGAAGGCAAGATATAAAAAGTTTTGTTTGTTCTATCTTTACTGTGCTGGTGTTTGGTTTCAAAATATTATACCCAATTAATTTATCAAGGCAAATTTATTCTCCCGATTAACAAAGAAAACATGATTCTCATCAAAGAGTATTTAACACAATATGTTTTGCAAATGTTAATATCTGCAGCCTGCAAAGCCCTGAAATAAGTATTACCGAGAAATGATAAGAATTTCAGTGCACAGAGCACTGCAGGGAGGTAGCTGCTATGTCTGAACAATGGTTATAAATAATTAATTCTATTACGAGACATCAGCAATAACACCACCTTTACTTATTTGTGTTCGTACTTATGCTCGATCTACGAAATATAATCTTCTTAGTTGTTATTTGTGATTCCAGACAGAGAGACATTATTTGTTATTTTTCTTAATTTTATCCATTATCAGGTAAATATAAAAAAAAACTCTCAGTAAGTTGGGCAGGGTTCTAATTTTCGCCTCAAGCTTTTTAAACCCTGTAACACCATACCACTTCGGCAGCTTTTTATGAGAGGGCCCATGTTGGCATAAGCCCGGTTTAATGTAGATACCAACCAATTTTCAAAGAGAAAGGACATTTTTTCTTTCATTCCGCATTTTCCCTCCTTAGTTTCATTGCTTCAACACTAAAAGTATATAAATAATTTAAGTGAATGTCAAATTTGTATCATTCTACTGGAAGAAGATTCGAATATTTCCACAACACCAAAAACAATTCCTCAAACAAGAATTCCTCTATCAGTAAGGCTAGTTTTTAATATTTGTTTTTTTTATGTTAGTTGGATTACGTTACAGAATGTATGTGCGAATTTTTATGAAAGTTTGTAAGTGTGGCGCTGGTAACCGTAACTTTTGGGAGAGATTGGAATGTAACTAATGTTCAGAGGGGACGTTTTGTGGCTGGAGTATTCTCACTTGCTCTCTTGTTGCTAGAAGCGACACTTGAGGTCAGTTATGTCAAACTCAAGGACCCCCGAGGGCCATGTGGGTCACAATCATGTCGTCATGAGGGCCACAAACGCCAACTAACTGAAGTCATTTAGTAAAATTTATTGTAGAATATTTTTATTACTTAAACTTAGAAACATACAATGTGCATACAAATGGTTTAGTGGCTAACCACAGTCATGAATGCAAATTAATGAAGTAGTTTAACCAAAGGAAAAAAAAACGGAATTTTAATTGGCAACATAGACTTGTATGCAACAGCAACAAATACATTGTACGAGAATGACAACAGTTCAAAATGAACATTTATTTACGACAATTCAATCATTGTTAGTGTTTTGTCCTGAGGCTTGACACCTCTTTTTAATGAGAATTTTTGGTATGTCTGGCTGAAATGTTTAGGTGATGTCTAGATTCTTTCTATAACAGTAACTCCTCAATGGAAGTACATAAAGGTATTAAATCCAGGCGTTTGTGAAATTTCGTCATCGCTTGAAGAGTTCCTGGAAACGGAGAAGGAATCGACGGAGGAAGGAAGAGGGAAATGGGAAAATGATTTATCAAGTTTCAATAGAAAGAGTGAGAGGAAAGGGGAACATATTTTCATCTCAGTTTTTCTTTTTTATATGAAAAAGTGAAAGGCCAGAAGAGGGAACCAGGGAATCATATTATAGGAAACTAAGATTATTTATATATATATATATATATATATATATATATATATATATATATATATATATATATATATATATATATATATATATATATATATATATATATATATATATAACTATATATATATCACACATTACCACAGGTGAAAAATGATTAGGGTGTAGGTCACTAGTTTCACTTTATTTCCAAGCCATTGACGAGGACTGATACAGAGAAGAGAAGTCACAAATATATATACTACAAGATGCAGAGACATACACAACCGTTGGAACTACATATCCCCACTCCCCGGTGTCGAGGTAGGGAGGCCAAAAACTCATTTGACTAAAATCACAATATACTCTCAGGACATTGCTGATAAACAGACCATACGCCACCTCAGGTGTGGATCTGAGGTGGCGTATGGTCTGTTTATCAAAGCAATGTCCACTGAGTATATTGTAATTTTTAGTCAAATGAGTTTTAAACCACTCCACCCGACACCGGCCTGGATATGATAGTCTCCAACGGTTGTGTATGTTTGTCAGTGCTGTTCTTGTAGTATATATATTTGTGACTTCTCATATCAGTCCTTCATCAATAACAAATAAAGTCGAAAACCGGTCAGGACCCACACCCTGTACTTATTTTTCACCTGTAATGTGTGATAAATGAATCACGTATAAAAGTGATAATAATCATATATATATATATATATATATATATATATATATATATATATATATATATATATATATATATATATATATATATATATATATATATATAGTGAAAAAAGTATTCTGCTCTCATCTCTCTCTGTTCCTTTAACCTAGGGATAAATTTCCTTAAAGATACGACAGCAAGGCTATGAGTATAGTAGGGACCCCAGTCACAAAGTGGAAGTTGTCCCAGTGTTGAGAGAAAAGTTTAAAGCAGGTAAACAAATTTCCTTAGTCATATGGAGGATGAGCATAGAGCCTCGATAGCTAGGTCGGTAGAGCAGCAGCCTCAGACTTCATAGAGGTCTGTGGAGCGGGTTCAAATCCGCAGCCGACCGGTCACAGAGGCACACACTTTGCTATGCATGTAGACACCCCGGGATTATGTATGTAATCAACAGATAGGTTTGTTGAAAGCAAATGGGTGTTACAGACTAATACACACACAAACAAAGTCACTCCACCATCTTCTAAAAACATCACAGACACCTCACACTTCTCGAACTGTCGACCTAGCCGCTCAACTCTCCTTGCTGCCAGAAGAAAGGGAGCTGGGGATTTGGTACAATACATGTACACATGCACTACCGGGTTCAAAGCAATGTCAGGCAAGGCAGCCGATCGAGGCTACGGTCTACCCCAACGCCAAATCGAAGTCCTTCAAAAAGAAGACATCGTGCCTACCCCATATAAAAAATGGGAAAAAGCACGTTCAATGAAGAAGAAGAATGGAGGATGAGCATACTAGTAGTTGCTGAATACTCTTGTCCCCAAGACCTATATCTCTGTGCTCCCCTTCTTGCTGGTTTTTAAATGTTTTTCAGGAATATCGGCTTTCCTTCCCTAAGGAAGTCGCAGCTTCTGTAGCTGGAAGGCATATAGATGGACGAACATCCATGATGGAGCCGATGGAACTCTGTCCTACTCCAGTCACCCTTCAGAACACACCTGTAATCTGCTAGGTCCTGAATCTCAAGCCTTATACCTTTGTCTTGCTACACTGGTTTAAGGCCACAAGAGGCCTGGCAACAAGCTGCCCTCAGTTGTCAAGGAAGACCTATTGCATCAACTGGATATTTATCAATGGTGCACGTTACACTCTGGATTTGCTGTTGAGTGGCAGTGTTTATTCCTTTTTCCTAAATCTCTCCCTTCCTTTCTCCTTAGAATTCATCTCCCCCCCTCCACAAAAACCCTTTCTTCACACTTGTATATGTGTTCCCCATATGAATTAAGTTTATTAATGAGATAATACTTTGCTCAGTGACATGGTGTAAATCAGCCCTCCAAGGTGATGGATTTTTGTGAGTAAATATTTCAATTATGAAGCTTACCTGGATCATTTTATTTCCATGCACATGTTACATTGTCCAACCTTACATTCTTGCCATCCCTCTTGCTTGGAAGACTCCTGCCTTACTGTGGCAGGTTATTTAATGGGCAACATTTCCTAAAATCAGCAATTGCAAAGGAGTCCCTAGAGGGGACCCAGATTCTGTTGTGCTAAAGATTGTAGCAGTAATGTATTTATTATAAGCAGAATCTATATTATTTTTTTTTTTTATTGAGAGCTAAATCAGTATTCTGTTGATTGAATTGTTTATGTTGTGTGCAATAAAGTAGTATTTTGTAGTAACCAATGCTTTCAATTGGCTACCCACCAGTATCTTATATGTAATTGTGTATATTTCATGTATTATTTAGTATTTACGGATGTCCACGGTGAGTGCAACTATCAACGGTCAGCCTAGTAACCATCTAATTAGTATATATATCTAATTAACGTAATTAATCGATAATATATATATATATATATATATATATATATATATATATATATATATATATATATATATATATATATATATATATATATATTATAAAAATGAGGAAAGCGAGAAAAATCCCCAAAATGTGCATTAGTATCTGCGGGTATTCTAAGCTGATAATATTTAGAGTGAAAACAAAATAAATACTAAGAGGGAGTACTGTTTTTCTGTAATTTCAAACGAAAATTATCAGCTTAGTATCTAGATGGAGGATATATAATAAATACCATAAAAAATTCATCAAATTGTCTCCATGCCTTGACACCTAAAATAATGAGAACTAAAACTTAGATGTAAGTAAAATACACTTACATTTACATACAAAATTATTTACAGATTTTCATGAATTTGCTTCCATCTGAGAAACATCAGCAGAGATCTTGCCCACTTTTCTTATGGACTCTAATAGGATTTAGTATAAGATTTATTGCGTGTCCGCACGAACAAACAACCACACACACACACACACACACATACACTCAAACAACCACAACTCCTATGCTAAAATAGACACAATTTACTTACGTGGAATTTCTGGATCTGTGTGCTGGTTTTACACAAAAGGTTCGTAATTGTCTCATACCCAGCATAGCTTTGCTAATTGCTGTTTTGGCAGATGCAAACCCAAACAAAAGCAGAAAACAAAAGGGAGGGGATGCAACCGCTAAGACAAGAATCTAAGGCAACAGGTCACCATTCTTATGTATTTCCTGGATAATCTGGTTTGAGATAGTTTCTGTGAGACAGGTAGCAACGGCTACAGATACTTTAGCCTTGTGATTCTGACTTTATGGGTCCAGGGAAACATAAAACAAGAGGAAAAAGGGGGAATTTCATATGAGCGTAAGGCTCTTACTACTGAAGGGAAATATTACGTAAACACGTGGGTAAACTTACAGGAGTATATTTGGCATGAGAACATTAGTACGGGAAAGAGAATGCAGTTAAATTATTGATCTTGAAGGGAATTCCTACGTGGATGAATGAAACTGGGACTTCCAGACACAGTCCTGAGAAGATTCCACGATATAGGGTCCCTCTGAAATGAGAGATACACAAATTATACGCCAGTAATGAAAACAAACAAAAAGATAATGAGTTCGAAGCTGCACTGAGGGTGCCAATGGGCTTCAAGGAGTTGATAATGGCTTAGCACTGCCAACACTCGAGTAACTCGATAGACCATCTATCTATCGACTTAGCACGGTCAGAATACAAGGGTTTAAAAGATTAAAAGCCACTCCTTTTCGAAGATCCTTCAAGGCAAAGTGATCTTTCTGGTGGGTTTTTTTACAGGCATATTCCCTGAGGACATCAGCTGGAAGATGATTCAAAAAAGCCCCACATGTTGGAAGTGCCCCAGCTCCATAGGAGGAGATAAAAAGGAGAGAACCTAAGGCCTCCTCACACACGCGGGGTGGAAGTCAGGGAGAAGAAGGACCCAGCCACCTGTCCTTGGCAGTGTCCTTAGCTAACCACGTGGCCCTTTTCCAAGTATACGTTCTCCTCGTGCCCCTCAAGAATCGCCCGGCCCTTCGTGAATTTCCCACGCGCCGCCCTTCTTCGAGAAGTCCCATCGCCGTGCCCTTGCACCCTAACACGTGGAAGAACTCGCCCTCGGAAATTGCAAGTCATCCACGGACCAAATTTCTACGTTGGAAACACACCTGTCTTACGGTAATGTGCTATGGAAAACCACCATTCAGTCACGCTTTGTCCTTGTAACATTTATTTGAAGTGAGCGCCATTAATCAACGAATCCCTTGTCTAATGTCCGTGCGCCTTTTGCATCGGCAATATTAAGTCTCTATTACTCCATCAAGTCCTTTGGCACCCTCAGTGCAGCTTCGAATTCATTATTCTTTTGTCTATTTTCATTACTGGCGTATAATGTGGATATCTCTCATTTCAGAGGGACCCTATGTCGTGGAAGCTTCTCGGACTGTGTCTGGAATCCCCCCTTTTCATTCAATCCCGTAGGCATCCCTTCAGGATCAGAATCTACTTGAGTTCCCCTTTCCGTACTGATGACATTTATGTAAATACACTCCTTTAAATTTGCCCACGTGTTTTACGTAATATTTCCCTCAGTAACAAGAGCCCTATGCTCATATGAAATTCTCCTTTGTTTTCCTCTTTTTACGTTTTCCTGTACCCACGAAGTCAGAATCACAAGGCTAAATTACCTTAAATCGTTGCTACCTGTCTCACAGAGCATATGTCAAACTAAAACCACAGGAAAGCTGTATATATATATATATATATATATATATATATATATATATATATATATATATATATATATATATATATATATATATATATATATATATATATATATATATATATATATATATATACATATATATATATATATATATATATATATATATATATATATATATATATATATATACATATATATACATATATATATATATATATATATATATATATATATATATATATATATATATATATATATATATATATATATATATATATATATACATATATATATATATATATATATATATATATATATATATATATATATATATATATATATATATATATATATATATATATATATATATATATATATATATATATATATATATATATATATGTGTTTGTTTGTGTATATATTACACACACACACACACACATATATATATATATCCCATACACTGTATATACATATAAATGTGTATGTACAGTATGTATATAATCTCAAAAAGTGTTTTGTTATTCTCAAGAAATTTTCATTTGCATCTGAAGTTTTATGAATTCGATAAGAAAATAATATTCTTTTAAAACCTAGAATCCTAGAAAAAAAAATTTGAGAAAAGGACTCTCATAGGGAAAATGAACGCTGATGAAGAGAAAACGTAATTACCATTTTATAAACAGAATAAATATGTGCAAAGGCTTGAAACTTTCACCTTCCAGTTGCTCATCAAAATGTAGCTGACAAATGTTTTACGTAAATATACCTGTCATGAAGAAGAAATCAAATATGACTAGAAGCAAACTTTACTATATTTGCTTTTATATTAGTGCGAAACTCACACAAAAATCTTGAGATGAAAAATACATTTTCGTTTCTTTTTCGATTAACTGTTAATGATAACAGAAAACAGAGTCTTAGATATTGGGAGGGAAAACGAAAAGAAACTGTCATGATTATATCTCATAAATGTTAATATGCACCAAGAGATATAGCGCTAGTTGAAATGAATGATGATCAAGTTTAAAAAAAGTAAATAAAAGTTTTGTTAACGGTTTGTCCTTTGTTTTAAAAAAAAAAATAAAAAAAGTATTTGTTAACAATAAGTCTTTTGTTTTAAAAAAGATAAATGAGAAGTTTGTTAACGGTTTGTCTTTTGATGAAAAGTAAATATGAAGTTTTGTTAAGGGTTTGTCTTTTGTTTTAAAAAAGTAAATAAAAGTATTTGTTAAACTTTGTCTGTTGTTTGAACAAGAAACAAAAGCATTGTCATTTGTCTCCAAACAAAAGGTAAATAAAAATGTTTGTCCACGGTTTGTCTCTTGGTAAATGGAACGTGGGTGTTACATGAGAGAATGAGAAAATACTGAAGAGGAATTGGCAATTGTGTCGCTGACCTTGAGGGAGGGAAAATGAACGATACCGCTTACGCCGAACCTGGATACACTTTCAAGTGTCCGTTAGCTGTTTTGGAAAAGTGCTTTTAGAGAAGCTTTTCGGAATTTTGTCAGAAAGAAGGACGGAAACAATTGAGGACTGAACACTGAGCTTAGTTGTTGAAACTGGAGAAGTCCAGAAGAAGAATTGGGACAACATAACTCGATTTTAAGAAAGTTGGATATGGGAAAAATTTGTTTATATCCGAAGAAGAAAGACTTTAAATCCATCTACGTTAGTAATATCAGTCAAATTAAATAACAGGCCTCCTGATTCACCTGAGACAGGTCAAGAATTAGAATAGATAATCGAGCATTTGGACGTTAAAGTCTAAACTTAAAGAGAGTTTGCATCTAATTTCTTCGGCGCGAACAACTGGTTTTCAATAAAGATGAATGAAACTTCGACGTATTTCTGTCTGTTCACTGCGAAGGAAATGCGCTCAGTTGTCCCCGAAGGTCAAATTATGCGTCCTGGAACATCATCGGTGCCAATACATCATTTAAATGTTTTCAGTAATTATTCAAATAAAAATTGTTTTACTATAGAAGTCGCTGCAATGCAATGTTTCTGATTGGAAACCGTGTATTTGAACAACATATCATTTGCAGCCCTCTAGACTTGAGTAGTTTTTAAGATCTGAGTGATGAAAAAAAGTTTCGGACGGATACAAAGCTATTTTGTAATTTTCTTTTACAAAAATATTAACACACACACACACACACATCTTTCCCTCTGTTGTGTTAACACACACACACATAATTATATCTAGTAAGAGAATTATATAAGCTTATACAAATATATATATATATATATATATATATACACATATACATACACACACACACACACACACACACACACACACACACACACATACATATATATATATATATATATATATATATATATATATATATATATATATATATATATATATATATATATATATATATGATATGTGTGTGATAATGAGATATGCTCTTATCTGTACATGTATTATTATTATTATTATTATAAGTTTACAAGAAGTCGCTGCACAGCCGACCCTTAATTTGCCCTTAGTTATCGAGAGTAGAATCGTTGCTGCATAACCGATCTCAGTTGACCTAGATATCAAAACAATTAAAGTTATCAAGAGTTCAATCTGTCCCTTTTCTTTACCTGAAAGAGACATTTAGAGGAGACGGTCGAAAAGTGCGAGGATGGGAGACTGAGTGCCACTTCCTTAAGCAGCTTAGCCCAACCAAGCTGCTTAAAACAACATTTCTACAGGCAGATTAAGCTGGCTGAATTGTCTTTCCGCAGGATACCTAGGAAGATACAAGTAGATGGCCGGGACACTTGGAAAAGGACACATCTCTGCACAAGGTCACCAGATCAAACAGATCTCTGCACATGGTCCATACTCAGCAGAGGTTTTAAAATGGGACAGGACAGGAGAACTCTTTGCAGTTAGCCAGAGCAACCGTACGTGCGTGAGAGGTGCTGATAGGCCCCTCCCCCACTTTCCCCTGTCCACACCCGACTACAGACTCGTTACCATCTCTACAGTCATCCTCGAGTGGATCATCCAAGTGACATTGTGCCGTGCCATACGTGTGATTATCCCTCATCATTCTTCGCCAGAGACCCGCTTCCCCTAATGTAAAGTACGGGTGAAGACTTTTCAGTCAGGATAGTTTGCCATTAGCAGTGTTTATTGAGTGCCAGTATTCTACCTCTATCCTTGTGCCATTTTATCCAGTGCCATTGCCAATGTTCTGCGTTCCAGTGTAAAGTATTTATTCATTCCTCGAGTCCTTGGCGCCATCAGTGCAGCCTCGAGTCATTGTATGTGTTATATTTTCCTTTTACTGGTGTGGAATGTTTACCTCTCTATTGCAGAGGGCCTTTGCCGTGGACTCATCTTGAACTGTGCCTTGCCATCATTCAAGACTTCAGTAGAAAGATCTTCAGGAGTTGCAAGGTGCCTAATAATTAATTTATCCATTTTCCTTTTGATTCCTTATGTAAATATTATTACTTAATTTAACCAAATTGTTTACATAACATTCCCTCATGAAGTAGAGCCCTAAGCTTATTGAATCATCCCGTTTTTTTTTCTTTATGATTTCCCTTAGCGTAAGTCAGATCTCCAAGGCCAACTTAAAGAAAGATCCGTTGTCGGCCTGTAAACCATTCTACCAGAATCTAGATCTAATCCAGGGAAATACAAATATATACAGTATATATATATATATATATATATATATATATATATATATATATATATATATATATATATATATATATATATATATATATATATATATATTTATATATATGTAATATATATCAACTAAGAACTATATATAATATATCATATATATATATATATATATATGTTGATTATTTCTATATATATATATATATATATATATGTATACATATATACACACACACTTTATTGGCAGTGTTCTATCCTTTCAACTGAAAGAACTAGGTATATATCTAATCTGAGTCAGAAGTTAATTTCTGTATCCACACATGACTGTGTGTTGATTATTTCTATACAAACACGCACACACACACACACACACACACACACACACATATATATATATATATATATATATATATATATATAAATATATATATATATATATATATATATATATATATATATATATATATATATATATATATATATATATATATATATATTACATATTTCATTTTCAATTTTGCACACTTTTAGATACACTTGTCCCTACACGGCCTTTGTTCTAAATGCAAGAAATATGAAATAAATCTGACGTCCGGTAGCGGAAATGGAAACTACATCCTAAGTAATCAGAACGAGGCAACGTGACCTTGTTCTGATCACTAGAGGTGCGGGTTTGATTTCCTCTACCAGACATCAGAATGACTCCACGTTTATTGCATTTGGATACAAGGCTTTGTTATGACATGCATATGCAAATGTGTGATATATATATATATATATATATATATATATATATATATATATATATATATATATATATATATATATATATATATATATATATATATATATATATATATTTACAGACTGGACTGGTTTGATAAAATTTACACCCAAAATTATAATTGATGCTGCCTTGAAACCAAGGGAGTCCAGTTTGTAAACAAAAGGCGGTTTTAATTGAAGACTTACCGCAGAATTTTCCTGGAGTTATAATTTAAGGTGGAAGGTCGCCATATTGGAATTTAGAATTCTTTTGCCAATTTACAGTGATTTATTTATAGAAACTTAGCAAATCAACATTACCAAATCAACATTTAGACACCATGCAACGTAATCACTGAGGGGCAGATTCAGAATAGGGCACAGTAACAATAATGACATGAATTGGCAACAAGCAAGTGGATAAAAAATGGGGCCAATCTGCAATAAACAGTTCAGTGATAATAATCCCCTTCAGTCTGTCCTGATTACGTGGAATGTTAATGCAAATGATGGTGTTCCAGGATGGAGGAATGCTTCATACGAACAGTTGGCAACAACGGACACTTCTCAGAACTACGACCAGGCATTGATTAAATTTGGGTGGCAGGCGAGGCATGGAAGCAGGATTGCAATCGCACCACGTGTCTCTCCTGAAAGATACATTTTGTGTTAGCCCTGCTCAAATTAAGGGAAATGGAATCTTCCTACTGAAGATTACCCAACACATTCTTAAATACAACACATAACATAGCCTAGAAGGTGCTTTTAATGAAAGCACGTAAATATGATCTGAGAATCGGAGCAGCGTGTGTGGTAACAATGAACACGTAACTATACGCTCCCAAAGTTAACTACCGCTGTTACAACTTAACTTAAATAACTTAAATAGCCCTTAGATTGCACTGGTGGAGGGATAAATGATTGTTATATCGGGATCTTTACTCGAACTCAAAAGTACGTAAATGGCAAGGCAGGGGATACAGGCAAGATTTTGACAAAGAGAAGATTGTTTCGTGGAGGAAGAGGTTAAAAGTTTCAAAGAAATGGAAATTAAGGAGCTAAGTACAAGGGACAGGGCTGGCAATTTGACTACTCGCAAACGTACGAACCTTTTATGATTGTTATAGGTGCCTACAATCGGATTGGCTGTCCGTCGGCGATCGCAACACCAGCGGAGCAGAGAAATATTGCACGTCCTGTGCAGAGGAGGTCAGAAGCAAATCCCTTGCCTGCTTTTTGAAAAGCAGGTCACATTCGGCGTCGTGTGGGGTGGGGGCGGCGGTGGGGGGCAGCTGTACCTGCAAGCATGTCAAAAGGCCAGCAAAATCACAGAGAAAAGGAGACCTTAGGACTAAGGCCTTACAGACTACAATCCTACCGCATCCCCTAATCTTGATACGCCTATTGGGCTCTCTGAACACTAATTGCTACCCCATCTCAGGCGATGGGGAAACGGGGGTTGGGTGTTGTTCCCGCATCGTACGATCGTTAAGGGGAATCTAGGTGTGTTCTGGTAGCAGAGGGGTTATTAAGAGGGAGACCCATTGTCTACCCTGTTTGGGGCATTTCCTGTAGGCCGGGGAAGCATGCGTTCTCTGTCCCTATGAGTGAAAACAACTGGGTTCCGCCATATTGGCGCCAGCTATAAGCTAACTGAAACTAAAATTCTCCTATAAGTTAGCTAGATAGCAGCTAAATAGAGGGAGGAATGTATATCATAACAATATATATATATATATATATATATATATATATATATATATATATATATATATATATATATATATATATATATATATATATATATATATATATATATATATATATATATATATATATATATTACATATTTCATTTAAACAGGAAATTGAGCTAAACATATCTTACTGATTTTATTTTTTCAGTCTTTGCTGATGGTGCTATCACATCGAAGGTTAAATGAGAAAAAATGGAGTATGAGCAAAAATTATGTGAAGTCCTGGTGAACTATTTTTTTCAACTTCTTTTACCATTTTATTTTCAAAAGTTTTTCTTTTCAGAAAAATCTAATATGCCAAAAAGGACCAATATTTACTTAGGGGTGTATTTAATTATTTTTTTTTATATTAGAGAAGAATCGAAGGTAACAATTAGATCTGGAAACGTTCACTCTTTCTTTGACAACCAAAGTTATTTTATTAACAAACGGGTTCAGAATATTCATTCTCCCAACTATACCGTAGGAGGCCAGTAATAAGTGAATGATATCAAGACGAGGCACCTTGATGAATACCTGGCTTCGAGTACTCTCACTGTTACAAAAGCAGAAAACAATAATGCATACTGCTTTACAACTTGTTACAACTGCTTAAGCAGCCCTTAGCTCGTTGAATGAAAGATGATTCAAAAAGTCACTGGCTTCACAAACCTGCTCAGGGAGTTTTATGTCTCGGAATAAGAAATAAAATACTAGATCACTGGGGAATGTTCTTTAGAAATATTAATTCCTCTGCTATGTCGCAGTGAATATTTGAGAAAATAAAAGATGGGTGTTACATGACAGAATGAGAATGAGCCTTGAGAGTAGAAGAAAGGGGCTGAGGTTAACGGCGGTGAACGTGGACGAAGGAATAGCAGGAGAGGGAAGCGTCCTCTTTTTCGAGTCTCTGGTCTCGGAAAGAAGCGTTTATCAGACGGAGTGTCAAAAGAAGGAAGTAACAAGCAAAAGCAAAAACGTTTTCTTCTACGTTGTCTTTGCATCCATCTTATTTATCACAGAAAGCTACAGCGAAATGAATCAATGTTAAGTGCAAAGAAGAAAAGATGACATTTTAATATCCTCTCCGCGTGCCAGCCTGCGTCTCCATTTCCATGTTTCATTTGGTTTTCATGATGTAAAAGTAACGTAAAGATTTAAGTTTCTTTCAAAATTATTTTTATTTTGCCTTTGTGTTTTATGAACAATAGTCTCCTTTACAGTCTTCAGTCTGTTACGCTGTAATGTACATTCCCGTAAAAAAATCACAATGGATTTCTTTATTTCATCGAGAAAGTGAAAACATTTATGCTCCCTCAGTTGCGACGTAAGACCAGTGCCATTGTCATATACATGACTTTATTTTTTCTTTATTCAAGGAGAGAGAGAGAGAGAGAGAGAGGGGAGAGAGAGAGAGAGAGGGGGAAGACTATGAGAATCCATGTTTTAGACAAAAAGCTTATGTTTTAAAACAATTATCCTCAAAATTCCTTGTAATATTATCAGCATTTCAGTTACTACCAATCTTCAAGCAACTCAGCAAACACAGCAAGTATCGCGGCAACAACCAACGAAACAATGGATGAAAACCAAACAAGTTATTTGGGAAGAGATACCAACTTTCTTGACAAACCCTTCACTTACTCCTTGCTTCACCCTGAGCCCTGCCACTTTATCCCCATTTTCTAGTACTCCCTCCATCTGTGTAACCCCATCCTCACCAAAAGCTTTCAAAGCTTCACAAACTGCAAGTGAAAAAGAAGTGACTTTATTTACATCTCTGAACGAGTCACATATCCACTTTGGTAATTTTTAGCATTATATAAAATGAAATAAAACAAGTAAAAAAATGTCCATGGAATGATTTAAGATTTTGTCTAAACAGTCTAATTACCTTCCGACACTTCCGCTCTCGCCGACTCTCTCGGCGAACAGCACTCAGGCTGTAGTTAATAATTATGGATGCAATTGCTCACATTCTCTTGCTGATCTTCTTAAATATTTCCTGGCTCGGTCACCTACTTTCTGATAGACTGAATCTTTTAACTACCAATCTGTTATTTCCTTAAGGTTTATTTAAAATTCATCACTGCACTCAGGACAGACTCACACACTCTTTCTTTTCTCAGGGGCAAACACAGGCTGAGCCAGTGAATATACTGACAGCTTACTTATCTCTTGGAAGGATTTACGTCACAGCACGTGATCCCTTCAGTCCTGCTGCCATCCTGACTTTATTCGTTTAGCCATGTAGACAACCTGACACTTTCTGCCAGTTTACATTTATCGTTTTCCTACGATCCCCGACCAATCATAAGTCAATTTTTTCACTGCCGTAACATTCTACGAGTAGAGAAATATGGCATGGAATTTCTGTAGACTTTACTGAATTCCGACTTTCTCTAACCATAATCGTTCCATTTTTTGTACTGGCTAACTACAACTCACCGGGACTCTGCTATATATCATTTTCACCATGGGGTACAAAAGGGTTAAAAACGTTTCAGCTTTGCCTGTTGAAATCTTGCTTTCATTGATTAATTAGTTTTACTTTTGAAGTTCATTCATGCATATGAACACAGATAATCATACACAAGCACAGACAATTGCTCACATACCTCTCTACTCATAAATATGCACACACACACACACACACACAAACACACACAGACACACACACACACACCCATATATATATATATATATATATATATATATATATATATATATATATATATATATATATATATATATATATATATATATATATATATATATATATATATATATATTATAATATCATTATAATAGCACAATGCCCTCTTAACATCTCGAATTCTTCGCGATTTTTGGATACACTTGTCACTACAAAGCCTTAAGTTCTAAGTGAAGGAAATATGAAAGTATTATGATCTCTGGTAGCGTGAAATAAACCCGGGTTCCATAATCACATCTTAAGAAGATGAGGGATATCTTTCATATTATTATTATAAGGCAGAACAAGCAAATTTTTTATGTTGTAAGGTTCTTTTTGGTTTTGATACATTGTCTTTTTTGCCGCTTCAAATGCACTGTTTAATACGCTATCAAGATATTTCAATTTCTTGCCTGCATTCCTAATCTTATCTATTTCATCATCAATATATTCAGGGCTACATAAACGCAATGCTCTTAAAAACATAGATGAAAACACTGACTTTTTAACCTTATTATTTGTCCAGAATAGAAAGGCACATAGGAATTTGTAAATTGTTTAAATTTTAAGGTAGGCAGTAGAGATGTATGAAAATAGGATTATCATATTTGTAAACACAGTACAGGGGTAGCAGTAGTAATAAGTTTCCAAACTCCGCCTCCCTGACACATGCCAGGTGTGGATCTTGAGGTCGCGTATGGTCTGTTTATCAGCATTGTCCCCTGAGAGTATATTGTGATTTTTAGCCAAATGAGTTTTGAAGGCCACTCCTACCTCGACACTGGCCTGAGGGGGGGATATATATTCTCTAACGGCTGTGTATGTTCGTCAGCACTGTTTCTGTAGTATATATATTTGTGACTTCTCATATTCTGTATCAGTCCTTCGTCAATGGCTTGGAAATAAAGTCGAAACTGGTCGGGACCTACACCCCCGTTTCTTATTTTTCAACTGTGGTAATGTGTGATATATATATATATATATATATATATATATATATATATATATATATATATATATATATATATGTATATATATATATGTATGTATATATGTCTATATATATATATATATATATATATATATATATATATATATATATATATATATATATATATTAGGTTGGGTCATCTCGAACATGAAGAAACATCGAGAACTAAATGGAAAACATCTAGCCTTGCATTATCAGTTCACTGGGAATTTTTGAGACATCAAAATGTACAAATTAAAGACAGACTCAATAAAGATAATGTCCACGTAATGTTTGAAAATATTATAAACACAGGTATCAAAAATAGTAAAATGCAAGAATAGAGATAATATAAAAAAAGGAACCTTACAAGTAAAAAGCCCTGACTAACTATTTTAAAGCCTAGAACATAGAGACATTCTCCCTTTTGAAAAGGAGGACGTCGCCATAAGCTACTTACATAACGACAGGAGGTCTGAAAGGACGAAGTACTTGATATTATGGATTCCAGAATAGAAAAAGAGTGGAACGAAGCTTTACAGTTCTCGCAGTGATCTCGTAAGCTGGAAAATTCTTTTGGCTTCAAAGGACACCTTGTACGTTACTGACTCCTCGATGACAATCTATCCTTACATTTAGCAATGTCTTAGTGGCTCCGACATATATCCCAATTCTGTATTCCGGGCAAGTGAATGGACAGTGTGCCAAAGACTGCAACAATGCAGGAAGCTTATCTTTATGAGTGACCAATGAACCCCACGTCTTAAGATTTTTAGATATTTATATAATATTCTGTGATGAAAAAAAAAGTGTTCTCAGTGACCTTTTGTAGTAATAGATTAATTTTTTGGTGAAAGACCAGGAGGCAAAGCTACTCGTATATGCATTAATAATCTGGGTTTGATAGGTACAGATTGGCAATATTGAAAATTTTAATTTAGAAATTTTTCACATTTTTGTTCAACAAGAATGGAAGACAAATATTATTTCTAAAAAACTGGAATAATCACTGAATTTCTTTGCGGAGTTTTGCCGACTAGAAGGTGACGTAAAAATACGATGCAGTAATCAGAAGACGCTCTCTAACTTAGATATTAGAGTACAACTGTTTAAAAGGTTACCTTGATCTATGAACGTCTTTTATTTTTAAACTGCTCATATAAATACCGGAGTCTTCTCGAGTAATCAAAATATCTAAAATAAAATAAAATTTATTTTTCAAATTTAAACAATCTTCAGAAGACGCTTTATTATTATTATTATTATTATTATTATATATATAAATATCTTCATATATATATATATATATATATATATATATATATATATATATATATATATATATATATATATATATATATATATATATATATATATATATATATATATATATATATATATATATATATATATATATATATATATATATATATATATATATATATATATATATATATATATATATATATATATATATACACACATACATATATATATTCTACTTGCTTTTCATGTTATTTCTTGCATATATGCTAGCTCATGCTTTCGCTGTTCTTCTACCTTTCTATTTGTCAAAATAAGGAACATTATTCCACCTTCATCTAAAATGTTTTCTAAAATGTGTCAGCTGGACATTGTACCTGGGATTTTAAATACTTGGAAATGAGATATCTTTAAAAAATAGAAACATACATAAATCGGAGCTTACCTTAATGTAGAAGCTTTTACTTGTGAAAACAATCACCTGTATGTGTCCTTCAATTAATTCCCTCTACGTATAATGGCAATGTGCTTT
The DNA here is from genome assembly GCF_040412425.1 of Macrobrachium rosenbergii. Taxonomy (NCBI): domain Eukaryota; kingdom Metazoa; phylum Arthropoda; class Malacostraca; order Decapoda; family Palaemonidae; genus Macrobrachium; species Macrobrachium rosenbergii. The sequence goes on from NC_089787.1 coordinate 5,000,589, forward strand.
AGCATAAAAAAAAATAACGTATTGTAAGAGGAATAGAGATGGCAGTTACTAATGCAAGGGACGTTATGCACTGCCTCAAATTTTGGATTAACGTATATAGAAGAATAAACATTGGCCGAAGGCCCACAATTCAAAACGTAGAATTTAATTGATTACTGGGATAATAAATGTACTTAATACACATTAGGTTTTTTCAATACAGATTTATCCTCAGGTTTCAATGTAAAAATAAAATGAGACCGTTTTTGTGCATTACTTTAAACACCTACTCAGTTTTGGCTTCGATACATAAGTTTCAGATCGAGAATTATAGGTAGACGCTTTTTGGTTTCAGCTATGCTGTACGATTTATCATGATAAATATTAAAATGAGAAATATGAAAATGAAAAAGAGAAGATAAACGGAGAGAGAGAGGAGGCGGAAAGAGTAATGAATTTAGAATTTAGGCGAAAAGCCAAGCACTGGGACCTATGAGGCCATTCAGCGCAGAAACGGAAATTGACAGTAAAAAGCTTTAAAGGTGTAACAGGTGGAAAACCTCGCAGTTGCCCTATGAATCAATCTTTAGAAGAGGGTGGAAAGTAAGATGGAAGAAAGAGAATATGAAAGGAGGTACAGTAAAAGGAACGAAAGGGGTTGCAGCTAGGGACCGAAGGCACGCTGCAAAGAACCTTAAGTAATGCCTACAGTGCATCACATGAGGTGCACTGACTCACTAACCCCCCGAGTAGTAAGGTAAAGAGGACGGGGGGAGGAGGAGGAGGAGGAGAAATAATTCATTTCCTATTACTTTCCTTTACTCATTCAAAACAAACCAATGTATATCCTTCGAATATTTCAAAGTTTATGTCTCTTTTGTCCGTAGATGTTTGCATAAAAGGAATAAATATGAAAGTTTCAAGACCTCTTGATGAAATTTGAGTATCCAATTCCTTGCAGACCCTTATCACAGTTTTATCAGCAGAGAGTGATCTTAAGGTACGAGAGAGAGAAGGAGGACCCTTGTTTATAAACGGAATCATTTTTCTGCTTTTTATAATGGAGATAAACAGTCCTCATAGCAATGACGAAACAATACAGTTCCCTATAAAATCAGTTTTCGTACTAAGTCAACACATATTTTTGAGTGATTTTATTTCCAATTTACAAAATGATTGAGGAGAATGAACGCAATGAAGTAATATAGATTTCATTGCATTTCTTTTGGGAGGTCGATCCCAGAATTTCTAACTTAATCTTTTCTTCATATGAATGATTTTTTGATCGTAACTTAATATCTATTTTTAAGAGAAGTTACTTAATTTTGAGTTCAGTCGATCTTTATAGTTGTTAAAGATACTAAGCATATACAGAGTAAGACAGAAAATAAACAACTGTAAGCAAGTTTATTTAGTTTTTAGCCGGTAATTTGAAATAATAGACAACTATATTTATGCTAATCAGCCGGAATGTTTAACCTCTCTCTCTCTCTCTCTCTCTCTCTCTCTCTCTCTCTCTCTCTCTCTCTCTCTCTCTCTCTCTCTCTCTCTCTCTCTCCACTTTTATCAGTCTTATACTGAAAATTCTTAATTTATTTTTAAGAATCCTGGTTAGGGTAAGTGAAATACATTTGAATTTACTCCTTAGTTTGCTTCGAAAACAAATGCTCTAAGGGTTATATGTCGTTATATTGTATATCCTTTATTCTGTTTTATTATGAAACACGAAATTTCTAAAATTAAAATGTAACATCTCACCAACATGAACAGAGCTTATATAGAATGTAGAATGTCACATTTCATATATTGCCAGGCTGTGGCGGTAAAGTGGGATTTTATAAAATATTGCAGGATTCAGAGATGATTCTTTTTTTCTTACATTTTCCAAAAATATGGTAGATACATTGGATTAAATGCACACGTAAAACATTTTTACTCCTACTTCAGATAAATCCAGTACTTTCGTTTTGTTTGCATTTGCAAGGGGTGGACATAAATTTAACCTAAAACCACCAAATAGCCTAATTTCCATGAGTGTGCTTTCTTCAGCTAAATATCAAAGATGAATTAAATTGTATATTAATCTGAATATTTTGAAAATTATATTACCGAATTTAATATAATACAGAATTGAGGCCAAATGACCTATGAGGACATTCAGGGCTGAAACGGAAATTAACAGTAAAAGTTTGAAAGGTGTAACAGGAGGAAAACCTCGCCGTTGCACTATGAATCAATTTTTAAGAGAGGGTGGAAAGTAAGATGGAAGAAAGAGAATGTGAAGGAGGTACAGTAAAGGAACGAAAGGAGTTGCAGCTAGGGGAAGAAGGCAGGCTGCAAAGAACCTTCAGTAATGCCTGCAGTGCACTACATGAGGTGCACTGACGGCACTAGCCCCCTACGGGAGGGTTATAATTGATGGCAAATGTAACTTGATATAATGATACAGTTTCAGCACCTTAAAAGCTTTGGTTTCTAAATGCATTTTGCTGAGAAAATCAACAATTTATTATCAATAATATCTGATACGAGAGTCTACGAGCGAGTAACTAGATCTCTAAGGTTTTATGATCATAAGGATTGTATCATAAGAAATATAAATTTGTAACAGCACACTCGCAAATATATCAATTGTGTGTATAGTATGGATATATATATATATATATATATATATATATATATATATATATATATATATATATATATATATATATATATATATATATATATATGTGTGTGTATATATATATATACAAGCATATATAAAGCATAATGTTTAGAGATGAAAGGCTGAAAACTACTTTTTAAATAATCAAAATAATGAAATATATTTTATCGCTAAAACATAATAAATCTAAATTAAGTATAAAATTAAAATTCGACTTTAAATTATGAATACATTTCCATTAGGAAATGAGTTAGTAATTTTAGGTAAAAATTTTATTTTGTATTGAATATAGATTTATTGTTACATTTAAGTCGTAAAACATTTTTTTCATTATGATTTGTTATTATATTTAAGTCATAAAATTATATTTCTTTATGGTTTATTTTACTGGTTGGGATAAATCACAAGGCAATCCATGTACAGAACTTTAAATGCAGATTACTTCTAGATTCTTATATAATATAGTTATTTAACGTTACCAGGCTAATGAGACCTTGAAAACGATATTACGCACGAAATAATGGCGGCTGTTTGAGGCAAAATATAAATCATGCACCGACTAAAATAACATCACTAAACAAAGGCTAAGATCACGATAGAATGTTGCTAAACGTATGAATAATGAACACCTTAAAATATATAATTATATATATATATATATATATATATATATATATATATATATATATATATATATATATATATATATATATATATATATATATATATATATATATATTATATATCATTCAGTTTATACCTGACCTACTTACTGTATTCCTTGCTCAGGGATTCAGTCCTGGGGTCTAGCTGGAGAACAGGGGACTTATCATGAAAAATTATGATTCTGAGTGCAATTGCCAAGTCAGGTAGAAACTTATATAGAAAACAGTTGGGCTGAAGGCCGTACTTCAACCAGCAACTGTTGCAGATAAACACTTAGGTTTACTTTAAATAGAATACATTTACAATTAAACACGTCAATCAGAAGAATGGGGGAATGATAGGCAGTTAAAACAAAGTTCTGCCATGTGGTCAAATATTACAATTGTTCAAACATTGAAGAATCTAGGGGTAATCCTCTTGAAAGGGACACTGAAGAATTGATGACATTGGCAAGACCATGGCAAGGGGCACAAGACAAGCAGATGTTTCCACAGCTAGCAACACCGTCTATATGGTCATGGAAGGAAAATTATAAAAATTTCGGGTGAATCAAGGGTTGTACATATGGTGCCAAGATAACTCGACTATGGCGCGAGATGCTTGTGTTAAAAATTCACACTGGACTAACTAAGTTAGGACTTTGTGAGAAATTGCACTTCAGAAAAAAAAGTGAAATTTAGTAAAATTTTCAAGATATGTGACCATTGGAAGAACCTCAAATCAGGACGTTACCTTAAACCGAGCAATGGAGAGCCTTGTCAAATTTCACCAGGAATGGAGGGATGAGTTTAGTGGGTCACACTTGAAAGTTACTGGAGATGGCCGCAAGGTGTCCATGAGGGATAGCTCAAATGCAGCAAGCAAGAGGCAGGAGTGTGAGATCTGGAGGCAGGATGGTTTCTGAGAATGAGGCTGTTGGCGCCCAGCTTTTTATAACCTCGGTAGCTCATTTTTCCTCTCCTCTCAGAGGGCATTCGGAGCCCCGGCGTCTGGCCTCGGGGTTCAAGATGGCGGCTAAATCACATTGGTGGCAACCTCCGTTTTCTGTGTCCTCTGGCACCCCATGTTCGTCAGTTGCTGGGGGCGGGGGGACTTAGGTTTCTCCCAGTATTCATCCCAAAGGTGGTTCGTCCATGAGGCAGGGTTCTCATCTCCATTCTCCTTCACATGAAAGGAGGTTCGTCAAGCAGTCGCTAGGACTAGGAAAGATTAAGAGAATGTATCAAAAGGGGGTAGCATGGAGTGCATTTGTGATGGGCTGATTTACTCATGCCCTTCCTCATTTAGTTACCAACATGAACAATACTATTTTTACTTTATAAGACAGTTTGGAGGCTGTGTTGGCTTACTAAACGGTTTCCACATTACAATATATATATATATATATATATATATATATATATATATATATATATATATATATATATATATATATATATATATATATATATATATATATATATATATATATATATATGTATATATATATATATATATATATATATATATATATATATATATATATATATATATATATATATATATATATATATATATATATATATATATATATATATATATATATATATGTATATATATACACTGTATATATATATATATATATATATATATATATATATATATATATATATATATATATATATATATATATATATATATATATATATATGTATGTATGTATGTATATATATATACATATATACACACATATATATATATATATATATATATATATATATACTCATATATACTGTACATGTATATTTATTTACATATATGTATATGTATATGTATATATATACATATAAATATATATATATATATATATATATATATATATATATATATATATATATATATATATATATATATATATATATATATATATATATCCATGAGCCTAACCTGGGGTTGATCTATTTGGCCCTAAACACACACTGGAACTCACTTGATTGCTCAGTTAAACTCTTTCAGAAGAAGTAAGATAACAGTAAATAAAATTGGTTTCCAAAAGAAATGCAAGACTTCGCTATTTAGGTTTTATTACAAGGATCAGAAGGATATTGCAAGGGAGCTCCTCACTAGCTCCGTGGCACTGATATTACGTTACTCACAGAGCAAAGTGCCATTCTAAGAAGAATGACCGTCTATTGTAAAATTCTTAACTGTTGATTTAATTATCTCTGGCAATCATTTTACTCTGGAGAAACCTCTAGATTACATTAGTGCACAGATTCTGCCACAGAGGCATGTAAGTCTTCAGGAATGATTCCTTAAGTGATCTTCCACGTCAAGAATTAAGGAATTGGCACCATGGTCGAACAGGTGGACACAGCAGCAACTGCCTATTCTGCAAGACAAACTTATTGTCACTTTGTTGCTATGAAAACACTTTCTAAATCACTTAGGGAATGCTGAAGGGTGAGAGAAATATGAAATAGCAAGGTTTTATATTGCTTACGTTACTTGAAAATGAAAATGTTAACACTTCTCTATTTTTCTCAGAACTCCAAAGGGGCAGAAATATCAAAAAGAATGAAAATTATAGTGGAAGACTAGGCACCATAACAACTCCAAAATCCAGGCTTTACCTTGCCTGTAGTATGTGCTGTCTTGATAATAGTAGGCCAGACTTTGCGATAAGGCAAGGGACTTGATTGGACTATTGCACAACAAAGATATGCAGGTCAGAAAGGGAAGGGTGGTCGGGGACCGACCGGACAAGGAAGCTACTCTCAGGCTGGCTACCAACGAACTCCTCATTTCCCTGGGTCAAGGCCTTTATATAAAATCTGTCCAGTCGCTAAGTCCTTTGTGTCTTGTGTCACATTCGACTATTACTTGCTGGCCTCCATGTTTTTGTGGCACACAGTGACGGTACTGGAATTAAAGAGAATACAAAAGCCCAGGGGAAATCATTAGCACAGCCTTGAGATTATCATGAGTTTTTTCGCATTCTGGTGTACCCTTAAATCTTCTGTTGCCTTTGAAGAGATTAGTTACATGAGCAGCTGCTTCTGAGAAGTTGGGTATGCATCGCCTGAAGTATTGAACCTTACCCACAAATAGTTGGGCTTCTTCCTTTGTTGTTGGGTATGGCATGTCTCTTATGGCTGATATGTTCGCGTCCTTTAGCACGAGTTTTCCATTTCCTACTGCATGTCGCAGATATATCATTTCAGCGGCGCTGAAGTGACACTTTCTTAAGTTTAACCCTACCTTTGCTTTCTTAGGAGCAGTTGAAACTTTCTCTACGATTTTCAGATGCTCTTCCCACATATTTACAAATATAACTATATCATCTAGATAGACAACACAGTTCTCAATACCTGCTAGTAATTGGTTCATTAATTGCTGAAAACAGCTGGGGGCATTTTTCAGCCCGAAAGACATTATTTTATATTGAAAGAACCTAGGTTGTGTTGTAAATGCTGTCAACTTGTGTGCGTCTTCCACAAGGGGTACTTGCCAATAACCTATCTCCAGATCAACCTTTGTGAGAAAAGATGTGGTTCCTAGCCGATTGAGACATACTTCAACGTGAAAGAGGGGATATGGCTGTGGTTTGGTGGCTTCGTTGAGTTTTCTGAAGTCAACGCAGAGCTGATCTCCCCCACCTTCCATGGGTAATAGTATGACTGGTGAGGACAAGGGGCTCTGACCCTTTTCAATCATTCCCAATTCCAACTGCAGCTCCACCTGTTTCTTAATTCTTATTGCCTTCTGCAGATTTACCCTATAGTATCCCTGAGCCATAGGTCTGGTATTTTCTTCTACTTCTGTCATATGTTGTAAGACGTCTGTACATACCAGACGGTCTTGCATTATTTTGAGGTATTTTAGCAGCAGGTTTCTTATGTCTTGGCGTTTTCCTTCGTCAAGACCAGGGTGATGCACTGCAATCGGGCTATCACCTTGGAGTTAGTTGTAGGGAAAGATGTCACGGTAATGTTGCTCACTATGGCGGTCAGGACTGGGTTTGAGTTGCTTGCCTCCTCCTTCTCCTCCCTTGTTTTATATGGCTTGAGCAAATTGATGTGCAACCATTTTACTCTTCTCTGCCAACAGTTGACCAGATAGTTCAGATTTCCCTTTCTTTCCAGGATCCTATGGGGTCCGTTAACTGGGTTTCTAAGGGGCACATGGCCCTAGTCCATAGGACCAAAACTTCATCACCATCACAAAGGCTTCTTTGTTGAATCGTAATTTGACTCGTTCTCACAATACCGCCTCTGTTGCTTGCGCCACTGCCTATACAGACCACAGTTTGTTTTGTATTTCTGGAAGTTCTTTCACTCATCCTGCTTTCCCAGTTCTGCCTAAGCTTCATGCACTATGTTGATTGGCCCTCTCGTCAAGGTGAGTGGGAGTGCAGCAGTTCAAAGGAGATATACCCAGTGGTTTCTGATGGCTTGTGACAGAGTGCAAACAGAGCATATGGTAGATTGTCTTCCCATGTTCCCTTACTTTCGTGTTGGAGCTTGGATAAGGACCTCTAGATTATTACCTGGTTCTCAGGATGGTATGGCGTTGAGTGGACATGTTTGATTCCATGACTTGCCATACTATTGTGGAATTCCTTCAACATAAAGTGATGGCCATTATCACTTTAGCTAGTTTCTGGAAATCCGAATCTACAGAAGAAATGCAGCAGTACCTTGATAGCAGCTTTAGAAATCTCACTCCTGACTAGAATGGCCTCAAGATACCTAGTAAATCTATCAATAATGGTGAGGCAATGTGCATTCCCGGTCTTGGTTCTTGTTCATCCTTGAGATGTATAGTAATCTACGATGACACCCCATAAGGGAACACCACTTGACGGGAAGTTCTGTATCTTCGCTTTAGGTACTCCTTCATTTGGGTGTCCCACCGTTTGATAGGTGGGGCAAGAGGATATGTATGACACATTGTTTTCCACCAAGTAGTCAGCGATGGAGAGGTTGGTAATGTCGGTTTGATTTTGCTGGGCCTCCTCCTTGATACATTTTAGTTTAGGATCTTCGGCCTGTTAGCAGCCTGGTTAGCGATCAGATTATCCTTATGTAATTCAGGGGTTGTGGCTTCCACTCCCGTGATCAGGAGAGTGGTTGTCGGTACAGGCGGTTCTGGACTCGAATTCGTGTTCGTCGGAACCTGGAGCCATGGGATAGAGGTTCATCTGTTTTAGGGGCTGGTTGGTTAGCGAAGTCTCCCATTGGTATCGCTGTCATGCATCACAACGGTATTGTGGAATCCCTCCATTGCAGGAAATCTTGTCCTTATAGCAAGGAGAGTCCCGTACGAGAAGGGTTGCCATTTGTTAGTCAAATGAACCATAGGGAGATCCATCGAATAATCATTGAGTCAGGATATCTTGATTCGTTCATCATCCCGGATAGGGACACCTGGGGGTGCTTGGTTAAGTGTGATGAGGCTGATCTCAGAGCTTATATCAATGGCATTTTATAGGGCTTGTGGCTGAGACGAGCCATCAATGGGAGCTATAGCCACATCATCTAGGCTGAGCCATTCAGTAGTCTGTTGGGGTTCAATGGCTAGTTGCACGATCCTTGGAGTGGTGTACTTGGGGCAATGTACATAATTGTTGGACATATGTCCCTTGTTGTTGCAGTCTTTGCAAAATTCATTACTGAAGTCACGCTTATATGGTGCCCTGGAGGTTGAGGGGGTAGGTTTTGGTTGAGCTTCTGCTGCAGCAGAAGTGCCCTGGTTACGCAAGGGTTTTGATTAAGGTCTCGTGGCAGCCTTCTGGTTATTACCTGGCTTAAAGTGGCATTGTTCCAAGCAGTGTCTGATCATCTTGCAGTAGATGCAAGCCGGATTCTAAAAATAGAATGTAAAACTAATACAATAATGTAGTTATATTATGTAGTCATATATATTGTAGATGTAATGTAAATAATTAACCATCCCCAGGAAATTAAGAATTGTAAATATAAGTGATAGCCACCGAAACCCCACAAAAACTAAATTACCGTCTGCTTGGAGATATAAATGGGAAGTTACTTGCACTTTTTCCTACCCGCCACCACAGTAAGAAAATTAATGACTCGACTATCGCTCTGGAAACGACTGGGACTTCGCTGTCTCTATAATGAAAATACCGCTAATCGCTCAAAGGCACTTGTTCAGCTGTCATCCTTAACCACCCTTTCCCTGTACCTCTCCTTCAGTACTGAAAATAGTGACTTACCTCATCTCTGTGCATTTTCATAATTTATACTTTTCCATCCCTGCCCCTTCTCGCTCTGTTCCGTGTCGCCTAACTACAGGAAAATACGCAAACAAACCACCATTTCGCAATTTAAGCACCTTACAGTTCTCACTGAGGGGCAAAAACAGGCCAAAGAACAACTTACGCTCTACAGTTCTCCTCGAGAGATACATACAGCACACGTCTTCCCTAGAGGAAAAACAATAATAACAAGCCCCCTTCCTCGTTTTCCCTCAATTCATCGATCTCTTCCACTTACAGGTCGAGGCAAATTTCCTATCACCGAGTAAATGAAATGCGGCATGAAAACGCTGCACAACAACCTTTTTCAACATTTCCCTTTTATTCTTATGACGAATAATTACATTTTTTCTTATTTGCTATCTAAGCCTCGCCAGGACTCGCTACTATCATCCTCTTTCTCCTACTGACGGGTACGTAAGTGTTTAAAGAGGTTTGTAACCTCGCCTGTTAATCCTTTCATTTCTTTCACACCATCGTTTCACTGGCACGAACATCAATGATAATAATATAGGTATTTCATAAAATGACTTCTTGGCTGCTCTATGAGCAAGAGCCCGTGCTGGCATAACACTAGCTTAATCATAAACAGCAAAAAGATGATTTTATTTTAGCTTTTGCTGGATAAAGCCAGCGACACAGGCGAAACGGGACCACAGCAAGTGGAATAAACGGAAACCACAACCTGACTCTGTCATCGTCCAGAGTTTTGAAGAAAGACTGAAAATAAAAGTGAGGAAATATGAAAAAGTTAGTACCAAAGAAACCAGCAGCCCAAAAGCGATCGGCATCAACATACACACAGACACATACACATGTATATACATATATACATTGAGGAATACCACAGCAGAATAACAAGCGGAAGTTCAGCACCAAGCAATGTTACGTTTAGAATGGAACAGAATATAGGATTTAGGCCAAAAGCCAATCGTTGGAACCTATGAGGTCATTCAGCGCTGAAACTAAAATTTAAAATAAAAAGATTTGAAAGGTGTAGCAGGAGGAAAACCTCGCAGTTGCGCCATGAATCAGTTGTTAGTAGAGGGTGGAAAGTAAGATGGAAAAAGAGAATATGAACGGAGGTACAGTAAAAGGAATGAAAAGGTTGCAGCTAGAGGCAGAAGGATCACTGCTTAAGCAGTACCTAAAGCGCACCGCATTTGGTGCACTGACGGCATTACCCCACAAAGGGGCTGTTACGTTTAGTATACATCTTCGGGAACAAATGAGACGATTTCGAATGCTAAAGATGAGAAGTAGTAGAAAGGACCACGTTGTGGCCTATTGTCAAAGGCTAAAGACGAAAGACGTAATCGGAGATATTCTTGTCGCAAACTGACAAAATGTTTGTGACCAGGTTATCTCAGATTATCTGGTTCTTTATGACCCTTTGATTACTAACTATCTGGTGGTTCTTCTCTTATTAATTGCCTTTTAGCGTTCTTCCAAAGTGTCTCATGAGGGTCCAGCGATGCATGAATAAGAGTGAAGCTTTGCACTGATCATCCACTTTCTATTTTACACTCGCAACCGCTTATGCTAAAATCACTTATGTTTCCTATGATTTCTCAGCATGCATATGTATATGTATGTTTATGAATATACTTATATATACATGTTTGTGTATTATATATGAATGTACATTATCCACGGGGTAGTTGGTAGTGAAAAGTTAGTTAATAAATTTACCATTAACACAAATTTACTTATTTTCTGCATCCTTATACAGTAGTAGCAGCCTATATAAACCAAAGAAATAAAAATAATATTAATAATCCATGATATTGACTTTAGAAGCTCACAAGATAGTTCCTATAATGGTAATTAAAATAAATTCTAAGATAAACCACCTGGGAAATCAATGACAAATGGAAGTGCCAACTTCATGCCTTCATTATTACTTCATCATTTTCTGAGCCTACAAAGTAAATATGAAATTAAGTGTCTTGACAGTTGTTACGAAGCAAACTGATTGGCATTTATGAACACAATGCGAGAATGATGCAGTTACCTGAACTGAGTTTCAAAGGGCTATCTACCTTGCCGGAAACATCCCATAAGGGAGTATATCAAGTGAGATAAAGCCACCAAAAGCTGTCCCATGACGCAATTCACGTTGCCTCTTCGCTTCGTTACAGGACCATTAAAAGAGTAAGGACTGTCGTACGAGGGAATTTGAAATAACTATAGGAAGACATAAAACAGGGCAGTTAGACAAAATAAGATAAATTAGAATTTTCTTAAGCTGTATTAAAAATCAGACACTTTTGTTAATGTGACAAAATATACAGGGAAGTCATTGATAAGTAAAAAAAAAAATTGTGACAATGGAATTTTGATAGTATCATTTGGTGCCTTTAACGGTAAGAAAGTTTTCTTAACTAAAAGAAAATTAAAACATTAAATGTGACTGAAACAGCCTAATAAAAATTTTAGCTAGCATACGGAAATTATTACCGAACCGTAATCGAAATAGTCAATTATTATTCAAAGTATAAAAAAGCAAAAAAAAAAAATAAATAAATAAATAAAAATAAAAAATAAAAAGGCATTTCATCATTTCTTATAAACTGGTTTCATAAAGGAATATGATTGAAAATGTGTCATGTAGAATGATATAAAAGTTGATCAATAAAGCAATTGTTCTATATCAGCGAGTACCAGAATATTACAAAAATATAGAGACACAAATGGAATGTAATATCATAAAGAAACTTTGATTGTATCTGCTATCCCCGAAAGCTTCCCTTTAAATCCGGACTTGTACAACCCTTGGCCTTTTCTGTTCGCTCGGAGAAGTGATTTTGCGAAATATATGTCCTACTCCCGAAATCCTTTTCCTGTGTTTATTGGATCCTTCTTACTCCTTTCTTAAGCCTTTTCACCAACTCTGGAAAGTGTCTGGTTTCATGGATTTGTCCCAGTGTTTACCTTTCTGCTGGATTCTGTTTATTTTACTTGTATTCTAAATTTTCAAGAACGCCTCTCTATATGCAGACCTGTTAGTATTTGCCTGCTATAAATAATACAGATACAGACACATAACGCACACGTTTACGTACATAAAAACACACTCGTGCACTCTCTTACGCACACACACACAAATCGGCCCTGATTAATTTTTTCAGTGACGGGAACTTTAGCCTTTGGGGGAATTTTGATAAAGATCCTCACATAACTTTTTTGCATAATCTTCTTACAAAATTTCCTACAAACAGACAAACCATTAAACAAACTGGAAATTGTGTAGGAGGGGGTTCAGTGATGTAAAAGAGACTTAATGTAGACATTTGCAGTCATCCACCAACGGAGACTTACATTTGAAATCATTCTAAAATCTAAACTGTCTTCTATTTATCTTGCTTTTATCGAAAGGCAATACTGTATATTACTGTATGAATACCAGCATTATACATCTAAAAGTAATTTAGATAAATAAAAACAGTTCCTTTGTTGTTCCGTAATAAAAGCTCTTCCTGATAGCTTTGTAATCGAACGTTGATTCGCAATTTACTGAAGATTTTCACAGGGAAAAATGGTCTCTTTTGAAGAGTGCATTACAAAAACTAACATTCAGAACGTTGTCTTCATTAAAAGCAATCCTGAAATAGACTAACGTGAGAGGGGAAGGAAATTACACATTGAGCATTTATGCAAATTACTAACGGGAAGTTGATCAATAATATAATCCTCTCTCTCTCTCTCTCTCTCTCTCTCTCTCTCTCTCTCTCTCTCTCTCTCTCAAAAGAAGAGAAAAGCAAAGAAGCATGAATGGGGTTTTAGAACCGAAAGAGAGAATAATGAATGGGGATAGAAAAGAACTAGATCATGTTTAATGAAGTTTCAATTTACAAAGAAAATAAAAAAAATGCTCCATTGATTTTAGAGAGAAACTAAAGTCATTCTTAACTTACAAGCGTAAAAAAAGTAAGTAAAAATATTATATTATGGAGGTTACTTACTGGCATTAGCACAAGTCTTACAAAAATTGAGAAATTAAATCACAAAAAGAGGTACGAATGCATTTGTCCGATTCGTTTTTACAAGAGTTGCTCTTATTTCTGAACAAATATTTAATAAAAGTTGACGAAGGCAGACGAATCTCTACTTCTTTTAGGTAACACCTTTTGATGCGGTACTGGGCTCTTCATATTTAGTTTGTCTTCGCATCGCCAATTGATACAACAAACAATTCCAATACCGTACGACAGGTAATGAAAGACAAAGGTTATGAAATATATGTACGTTTTTCATGCGCATTTTAATACTTATTATAATGAGCATCAAAAATTCATATTTTGTACACTTTCGTCCTTGCTTTCATTTTACCACAAACCAAACGAAAATAGAGTATAAATAAAAAGAGTTATAGAAATGCTGAATGATAGACAATATTTAATATATACTTTCTAATCTCAGAGAACTCCAGTGCTAAGGCCTAATAAAGATGTGAAGATATGCACTAATTTACTTTGTAAATAAGCGTCTCAATAATAATAATAAAAAAACATATCTTCAAAAAAAGTTCAATAATACCTGCATAACTTCATACTCTTGTAGGAAGAATATGAGTAGTCTTGGTATAGGATTCCAGCAAAAATTCGCTGATGCGTCTAGCTTTAGTCAACATTCCTTCCTTGGGATAGAAAAAACAAACCAATAAGCCTCAGCTTATCCTGCCCGGGTCTCTCCCAAAACCTAATTACTCGCTGCAAGTCATAAGGCCCACCTTTGGTAAAAGTCGGAAAAATTCACTTTGGATATTTTTATGTAATCCTTGTAACGTTTAGATAACATAGGTAGACATACCTTCTCATAAGACGTAATCATAAAAATGACTTTCTCTCGAAGGACGAGATGTTAAATATTGTATTGTGGGGAGATTGCTATTTAGTGTCAAGTTTTATTTTAGTGAAGCTTAAAAAGGAAGGATGGAGAAATGGACAAAATATAGAGAAAAAAGAGAGAAGTTGGAGATTGGCATGAGGGAGATGGAGGTGGCGCTGGGTTTTGGAAGGGGATGGGGCCGGGTAGGGATGTGAGGGAGAATGAAGAAAAAAGAGAAGAAGAATAAGGAGACGCTGAGAGAGATTCCATTTCCTCTCCGCTTTCCGGGCCTAAGTAAGAAGCTTTTATACCCCGGAGTGTCAAAAAAGGAGGAGGTGGGGTGGGGAGGCAAAAAGTAAAGATTCTGATTCTGTTTCCGTATTTGAAACTACTGATGCTTATTAAAACAGAGAGAGAGAGAGAGAGAGAGAGAGAGAGAGAGAGAGAGAGAGAGAGAGAGAGATAACGAGTAAACAGATAATATTATTGAAATTGAGTGTAATATAATTATTTTACTTCGTACCAAAATCAATCTTATCATCTTATTGCATTTGATTTTAGATAAAGAAGGGTCATATATCCCTTTCCAGGTTAGTTTCATGCTCTTCTCTTCTATTGACGTCTGATAATTTCCTACAGCTTCGGTCAGTTATAATCGTGATAGTCAAACATACAATTACAAAGAAAATAGAAAATACATTGAGAGTAAGGAAAGTAATCCTTAAAGTTGTCAGTTCATCGTACATGTAACCCAATACATGGATTCGCTATAAAGTTGTCAGTTCAGCGTACATGGATTCACTATAGTCTGTTATCTTATTTTTCCAGGAACTGGTGATAAGTATTTGAAGCAGATAACGTTAAAGGTAACCGTGATCAGCAGAAGCTTATGCTACTCAAGTTTTCTAAATAGGTTAAGATGTTAATTGTAGTGAAAACAGTTCCTCAAAGATCGGAGAAGAAACATAGATACAAATATGAAATCTATGACGGTAGAAAAAATTTAGCATTTGGATATTAATCTAGGTAGATTTGTTAATGCTCAACATATGTTGCGCAAGCACTGTGGAATCAGCTGATAATACTACTAGTGTACTGTAGCTTGGGTTACGATCTTAATCTGCCTCTTTCTCTTCCCGTTTGAAGTGATTACATCCTCCATTCCAAGGCAACGTCTCCTGATCAATACCAATTACGCCCGTTGTGGCAAGGGAGCGCTGAAAGCTCAGAACCTCATTGTGTGATGTCATTAGCACCGTCATCATAATCTCCTCATCACTGTAATGACTTTCATCCTCGGAACGACAGAGAAACAAAGGCTCGTGTAGGAAAAGATTTTGAAAGTAATTTTATTCAAGTCATGACTTATTACGACGGTCTATTGCTGTAGCGGAGATTATTTTCGCCATGTTTTCCACCCCCTCAAAAACAATGGCTATGTAAGAGAGGCTCTAAACCCTGGGAAACAGTGGTGAGATTGGTTGGCCAAGGCCAGACGTCGACAAATATAATCGAGTAGTTATTTACCGTAGATTGTTGTTGTTACACACAGAAAAATTATGGATATACTTGTTGCTTATGCAGTTATTCTTTGTAATACAGTAATAACTATAACAGGGTATTATTCTCAGACCTCACAATTATTCATTCATAGGAATACCTTAAATTACTGTGATTTTCAATGAAAATATTTCATTCAGTAAATTTTGACTCATTATGAGTAAACACTAATGACCTTCAGTGGCTATGCTTTTCATTGCATCGTTATTCCGGAATATGCACGTGCGCAAATATTGTCAACGTGGTGCATGAAGCAGTGAGTTTTGCATAACTTCTCGCCCCAGCAGTGATCCAGTTGATAGCATTTCATTCGAATTATCCCCACTGAGTGAATATGATAGACATAATCAACACACAATCACGTCTGGAACAGAAATAAATTTCTAACTCACGTCAGGATCAATCCCAGGTCTTTCAATTGGGAGGCAAGGGTGCTACGAGCTGAACTAACTGCACAAGTCATAAAGAGTCTTGGAACCTAAGTACCACTGTACCTGATGCTTTTAACTGGGCAGGTTCACTGCCTAGCATACCAGCTGACCTGTATGATTCAGTTGGTAGCGCCATTGTGAGTCAGAAATTTATTCCTGTTTCACACGTGATTATGTGTTGATTACTTAGGCAGAGTGGTACTTGCGTTCCAGTACCTTTTATAACCTGGTTCGATCCCGATGTGAGCCAGATATATATATATATATATATATATATATATATATATATATATATATATATATATATATATATATATATATATATATATATATATACACACACACACACACACACACACACATATATATATATATATATATATATATATATATATATATATATATATATATATATATATATATATATATATGCATATATATATATAATATATATATATATATACGAATCCACGATCAGTATCTTAGCGTACGTCGATAATATACGGACAGGCAATTCAGAATGTTAAATTAAACATTGTTTATAACAAGCATACTGAAATTCTCATTACCGAGTTGATAGTCATGATAATTATTATAACTTAAAAATTCAAACTCATCATCTTTAGTTTCTGCTGTTGATTAATGGTATGCTTTGTTTGTGATCTATAAAATGTATACTGCGCTGATCCATAACAAGACTTCCCTGATCCATGAAATAAACGATGGAAGTTGGATTTCCATATATTTAAATGAATATAATAAGTCATAGCGATTGTCTTGTATGAACATATCGTAAATCTTTAAAAAATACAAAGATATGGGAAACTGGCCCCTTTTTTAAGAGCAAATGCAATTAGACAAGTCAGCACTAGGCTTTCAACGGTCACTAAGAGGAATTTTCTTTGTCTCGTTTTCCCAAATTCCAAATAATACTTAAACCGATTTTCCAGAATTGAGAAATGCAAAATTTAAAATTAGTATACTGCATTCTGATGTAATTCTAGTCAGCTGTTAAATGCGAAATTATATAATGTCACTTAAAGCTGCAGAATAAATCCGGGATTCAAAATTGCTTCCTGAGAAAGTTCTATGAAACTCACTTGAATGACATTTATGAAAATTTCCTTCCGACTTTATTGCAATTCAGTTGTCATGTAAATGAAATGAACACATTGAATTCATTATAAAATTCCTATATTAGCGAGGTTACTTGGTTATTGCACTCCTCTGTTTGGAGAGAGAGAGAGAGAGAGAGAGAAGAACGTCATTCGAATGGTTTCGCCCCAGTGAAGTGTGGATCACTCGTTTGAGTCCTTTCCGTCTGCGAAGGCATCTGTTTTAAAGTAGAAATGGACATCAGCGTTAGAGCAGCTATGTACTGTACTACATTTACTTTTAAGCTCATCAGAGGCGCACGGAGTTTAGGGAACGTGCTGATATTATCGAGTAGCCTCCTCCGGTTCGAGAATGGAGCGCTGTTCATTCAGTTAACTGAGCGCGCTTACAACTGCCAATGGGACCAGAGAGAGAGAGAGAGAGAGAGAGAGAGAGCTAATAATATTTCTAATCACACAGTTAACTGAG
Source organism: Macrobrachium rosenbergii (assembly GCF_040412425.1). NCBI lineage: Eukaryota > Metazoa > Arthropoda > Malacostraca > Decapoda > Palaemonidae > Macrobrachium > Macrobrachium rosenbergii. The sequence continues at coordinate 5,018,566 of NC_089787.1, forward strand.
CTCACCTGTTAGCTGACAACAATGTTGAAGATTATTATACTATATATATTTGGTCTCTTTTTCGCTTGGTTGGTCTTTAATAATTTTGAGAACTGCAAAGATTTCGGTAAACAGAATACCGTAAATATATTTGATGATTAACGCTTTGTCCATTCCTTAAATCTGAATTTATTTTAGTGCTCGCCATAACATTCTTTTTAGGAAGATAAAAAGAGAACAAGTGTTTATGTGCGTAATAACCAATGAGTAACATGAAAATGAGCAAGCAATGAGAGAAGACATGAGAAAGAACTGTTAAAGTAATAAGAAAAAAAAAATTAAGCAAAGCGAAAAGAAATATTCCACGTGGTTTTGATTATGTAACTGGGTATGACTATTAAAATATTAAAAGATTTCTTTGGATAGAGGAACAATACTAAATAGGAAATTTATTACAACTGGAAGAACAAGAACACTATATGCCAATGGAAAATCATTAGGTAATATCAACAATACATTATTTTGTAATAAATTTTTATTCGTAACAGGGAAGTATAATAAAAGCAAGCCACAAGACAGAAGTGCAATTTTTCTGAGAAAAATGATCTTGGAAGATAAAGAAAAACATAGTACCAAAATAAACAAGCAGAATGCTCAAAATGATGTCTTGCAAGTATAACACAACGTTTAAGTATAATCACGAGATGATAGAAAATAAACGTGTTTAGGATAAATGCCAAAATCAATAGTTAAAGAAATATGATTCAAAACGGATAAGGCAGCGTAATAAAAAAAAAGTCAAATATGGGATTAAATAAGTTCGAGCAACAATCGTTTTATACCAGTAGAAGGAAATGTAGCGTAAAAAGGTAAATACCTTGATTGCATCTATCCCCGACAGATTCCCTTTAAATCCGGGCTTGTATAACCTTTACCCTTTTCTGCTCTCTCGGAGAAGTGAATTCAGGAAAATTTGTCCCCCTCCGGAATCCCTATTCCCATCTTTATTGGTTTTCTTTTTGCTCTGTTTTTTAGCCACTTGGAATATGATTGGGTTATATCTTTTTACCTTTGAGTGTATGTTTCCACATTCTTCTGTTTAAGTTTTTGTAGGCTTTTAAGAAATTCTTTAACTCCTGTATTTCTATCTAACTGATATGTACTTATATATGTAACAAACACAGAGACACACACACAAACACACATATATTATATATACATATATATATATATATATATATATATATATATATATATATATATATATATATATATATATATATATATATATATATATATGTGTGTGTGTGTGTCAATGTGTGTGTGATGTACATATAAATATATATATATATATATATATATATTTAACTATATTCATATATATATATATATATATATATATATATATATACCATATATATATATATATATATATATATATATACGTGTGTGAGAGTGTGTGTACAGAAGGGTTTCTCATTCTTCTGAACGTTTCAAAAAGTGAGTATTAGTTGAAGGTTGGGGGTCTGACTCATGTTTGGTAAACCCTCATATTACTCTGTGCTGATAGCTGATCATTCTAGACCGATGTAAATAGGTACCAGTTTGTTCCGTGGTGAAGAAGAATAAATGTTTCATATTGAACTGAGTCTGCAATTCCTAGCACCACAATAGAAAGTTTAGAATCATAACACGTGGATAATCGCGATGCGTAGGGTACTGAAATAAGCGACCGCTTAATGGAAGTGGTTTTCAAAGTGTTTTTCTGTATATCTCCAATTGTTTAAGAAAATACTATCTTTCCTTTGCATTACTCCTTACCCAATTCTCTCTGGCCTCTTAGTGTAATAGTAGCGCTCTGAAAAATTGAGGGACCAGTGTTCAATTCTCGAATCTGAAGAAGAAAGTTAGTATGACCACATTCCCCAAAATCCAGAGTCTTTGTTGAACAAAGCAGTAAATTAGGTGCATAGCTGTAAAAAGACATCTGTGGGTGGCACCTGGGGTTAAGGGAGATGGACTCGACGAGGTAATTATCACCAAACAGGTAAAATCAGTCAAAAGATGCATACCATCATCACGGGAGGGCTAGATGAGTTAATCCTTCATTATAGCTTCTAAGATCAGTTATTAAAAGCTTAGGGCTTTTCGTCCTACTTTGTTTTTCCTGAAACTCACTTCTATCCTTAACCGTTATTCTTCCATTATCTCATTTTGATGTTTCCGGCGCGCCTGTTAAGGGCTCGGCCTGGTGGGGATGGGTTGCCTCCCCAGTTGGTCTCTGAGCTGCAAAAACGGTGAAAAACTAGTATGTTGGGAAATGCAAATGTACGTCAAAGATGATTAGTCGATTCACCAGAAGTTGTATTCCTATATATCCCAAAATATAACCATTTGTTTCCGGTTTAGTCCACCTTTGGTAAAGGTATTGTGAGAATCTATACAAACCGACAGAGACAAACAGGGAAGTACAGACACACAAACCAGGATAAAACCATAAGAATTGGGCGGCAAAGCAAACTGCTAAAAAGACTCGTGTGAAGCAGGTAGTTGCTTTGGATTAAACTGGGTAATGCCCACACGGGCCCTTGCCAAACCACACTAAGTAGTTGTGCTAAAGTTTTTATGGAAATAAGAGGTCTGATGTCGACCTCAACTCTGTAAAGACCAGCAGGGACGTTCGCTTGAAACAGAATTTTAAAACAAGGAGAAAATGCGCCGAAGTTTCTTCGGCGCAATCGAGTTTTTTTTGTACAGCCGCTACAGCGTATAAACAAGGCCATTGCAAATAGATCTATCTTTTGGTGGTCTCGGTCTAATGCTGTATTAGCCGAGGCCCATGAAACTTTAACCACAGCCCGGTGGTAGCCAGTCCTATATCGTTGCCAGAAGCATGATTATGGCTAACTTTAACCTTAAAAAAAATTTAAAACTACTGAGGCTAGAGGGCTGCAATTTATTATGCTTGATGATTGGCGGGTGGATGATCAACATACCAATTTGCAGCCCTCTAGACTCAGTAGATTTTAAGATCTGAGGGCGGACAGAGAAAAGGGCGGAAGGACAGACAAAGCCGGCACAATAGTTTTCTTTTACAGAAAACAAAACCTCCTTTCATCAACTTTGCTCTTTTCAAAAGGAAGCATGACTGCAATTCTTTGAAGACCAATTTAATATACTCAAAAGTATCTCCAAAAACTAAATACTTTTCTTACATTGTTCCCCTAATGAAAGCTATCCTGATAGCTTTCTTAATCCAACGAAGCTTCAGACTTTGCGGGCGTTTTAAACAAACAAAACAATGTCCCTCTGGCAGAAGGATAGGCAGAAATAGCATCTAGAACGTTGAGTTCATTAAATGTATTCCTGGAACAGCAAATGGGACTAGACTAATTCACGAGGGGAAGGGAAAATTACACATTAAGCTTTTATGCAAATGACTGACGGGAACTGATTAATGAAGGGTTCCTCTATCACAAAAAATAAAAACATGAAAGCATTGGTTGAGGAAGAACTGAAGGACTAAGAAATGAATCATGAATGGAAGTACAAGAGAAATATAGATGCGGAATAGTCTTGAATTTTACAGAGAATATGATGTAATTCTCCTCTGTTGGAGTAATGCATGAACAACGAGAGACTAAATGGAAGAATAATGTTCTAGCATAATGATAAAAGAAACATGCTAGCACAACCCTGTGTTGAGAACATATATCAATCCGAAAAATGTATTGAATAAAATAAAAGAGGGGGTGAATATATATCACTGATTATTTAATAATGTAATATATAATATTTCTACATAAAATCGAAAAAAGATGAAGAAGGACATGAAAGTCTCTTAATTCAATTGAGGACCACTATCAAAATGACGAGCCTTGCATACCATGCCTCCATGTTACGAATGACAACAATAAAGGCTTTCAAAGAAGAGAGAATGAAAGGCATTACAAATACGAATATCAAGAGATCTCTATTTATGGGTGTTGATATTATACAAAGAAACACTACCATAAAAAAGAGAAATTTCTGCCCTGTATTTGGTATGTTTTCTGTCTTCTTTATTATATAAAAAAATCGCCAATCTAAAACTACGGGCGAATTAAAAGAAGTAAAGAAACGAAGAATTTGTAATTATATTTAGCATCGTACAATGAACAAATAATCTAAAATAAGACCAAGAAGACTGGATAATAAGATTTTACCGGTTTGTAATTTTTTTTCCTGCAATGCCTAAAAATGATAGTTTTCAGATTCTATTCAAAGTAGCGTCAGTATTCATTTGCCAACAATGTTACTTGAGTAAAAATTAGGGTGATCGGAGACAGCAAACATCCACCTGGGCTATGCAATACATCTTCTCTTCCTGAAGAGTTGTTTCCCCAGATTCCAGTGTCTCTTAAAGTCTAATCATTGTTGCCAGTCCCGAGACCCACCTTTGACATATATTTCATGAGAATCCTGCTAATTAAAAAACATCAAACAAACACCATAAACATAACTTCCTTCTAATCTCCTTGTCCGAGGTAATAATCAAACTGGTTTCATTTTGAAGAATGACATATGAAGCGTGGACTTTTTAATAGATACTGACTTTTAAGAAGAAAATCTTTACAATTACTGTCTAAGTTTATCTTAAAAGAGAGGAGGTGGGATAGAGGCAAAATTACAGGAAAAAGACAGTAGAACTTGGAGATGGACATGAAGGAAATGGGGGAGACGGCACCAGGCTGATCGTGGAGGAGGGAGAGGCCGAGGAAAGGGAAGGAAAAAAGAGGAAGAGAAACAACCCATTTCTTTTTCACTTTCCAGGTCTAAGTAAGAAGCTTTTATCCTGCTGTGCTAAAAATAGAAGAAGGAAACGAAATTAAAAGAATACTCTAAATTCGGTATTTGTTTTTGTTTTTTATATAGAGGCAACTATAACAAGTACATAGAACATGAGATAAAAGGTGAAAATAAAGACAAATGACTGTCTTAATCTCCACAAACTTTCATTGCCTTTACCTTGTGTCCATTTAATTTTAGAAAAAAGAAAAGACTAAGGTCACATTTGTTTTTTTCAATTTTCTTTCATTTTCGTCCTGCTCAAAATCTCATATATTGTAAATGTAAAACATGGGCATAAATGAAAATAAAAGTAAAATAAGAAGTGAACAGCTCAAGTGTTTATTTTTTGTTAATGTTATTCTTTTATGGATTAAATGTGGTTTCTCTCTTTTAACTCTAAGGCAAATATCCATAGCAAATATCACTGAAGTTAACCGTGACTGGTTACCCATGTTGCTCAAAACCCAGCAAAGATGACAATTGAAAGGTAGAGACAAATCAGAAGCCGATATCGTCTGCCGATAAACACCCTTAGATTAAAAAAATTGAGTATAATTCGATTTAAGATGAAATCATTCGTGAACAAATGCGAAATGGCTGAAAAAGTAAATCACAAATCCAAGTTAAAGCAACACTTTTGATAAATATGGAGATAAAATACATATATCTGAAGCCATGTGGTATCTACATAGGTTCAAATATTTTTATTCATTACCAGTAAATCCAGTAATGCCACATAGATATCTAAAAGATTTTGGACTTTTTTAAACCGTTAAAACCTCGGCACATCTCATAGAATATCGTAGTGTTTTATGGTGTCCTTGTAATGTGTTTCAGAAAATAATATTATAGACATTGGATACGTAAAATAAATTCATAAGAATGCATGTGAGATGTTCATTAGAGCTTTGAAACTCTAATGGAGAATAATGTTATCCCTACTGATTGAAAAGGAAAATAATTAAATTTAAATAACTTTATAGAAATATGGCCTCAGTATTAAACCAATTTTCAGAAAAATCATTCAGATGAGTAAGTCTAATACCAAAAACTCGTAATTTGAATTTACAAAAGGAAAATAATTGAAAGTTACAAAAAAAAAAAATGAAAACATGGAGATAATATGAATGCAAATTGGTAATATATGCTAATAAAAAAAAACATGCCTGGGATATTCGTTCAGGTTGTTTAAAATTAATTTAAATGTTTTAAGATAAGAAATTATAAAAAAAACTATTGAAATAAAATTATCTATGATTTATATACTTAATTCAAAATCATTTATTGCACCCCAACCAAATTACCGCCTCTAACTCAAATCATTTAACAGATCATCTTCCAAACGTCCTCCTAATTACAGGGCATTTTCAGGAAAGCAAAAATCAGACTAAAACTGATTATTTACAGTATGAATTTAATTTTAAAACACTCTCATATAAGCATGCTTGAAAAAGGGCGAATCATTAGCTAATGCTCTGCAAATAAGCCCAAAAATCATTTGCTCTCCCCCACTGAACACCAGGCGCGCATAGCAAGAAACGATACGTCTGGAAAAAACATACATTCAAAAAATCTTTTGCAAGGAGCGAGACCTCGATTGGTTCTTCTGTCGCTGATTGCTTCTCTTTGGATCTGCACTTATATGACCTCTGGCCTTTCTCTTCGCCCGGTGAAGTGAGCAGGAATATATTACAGGCCGGCAGAAACCCAGATTTCTCCTTTATTGGGGTTTCCCTGCATCCCTTTTTTTTTATTTTATTCTTGTCAGTCTATATTCATTTTCTTTTTACCGCTTTCATTGCCATCTTTATGTCACAACTTTTCGCGTTCACAGACTCTCGCGTAAAGACAAACACACATGTGTATACACACACCCATACAAACATAAACACACACATATATATATATATATATATATATATATATATATATATATATATATATATATATATATATATATATATATATATATATATATATATATATATATATATATATATATTATATACCCGTGTGTATATATATATATATACATGTATGTTCATGCATGTTCATATAACTGTATGTTTGCTAGGGATCTGTGTTTATATTGTGCTTAAACATTTGGTTTACAGCCGTCAACAGAATAAAGAGGTGGGTTAGGTTAATGGTGCTTTTCTTAGCAACATTCACTTCAGGGTGTGACGTCCCTGCCTACACGAGTTAGAATAGAAGAGACTCTTTAGCCTTGGCAGGCAACTCTTTTAGAAGAATGACACTCCGGAATCAAACCATTGGGTAGATGGGGCTCTTAGTCTTGGAAGGCAACCCTTCTAGGAGAAGGCTACTCTGAATACAAACCTTGTTCTCCAACCTTGGACTGTGCCATAGCCATTGTACCGTGACCTTCCATGGTCTTGGGTTTGAGGGTCCCTTGCCTGAGGCCACAATCAGGCATTTATCCTCTTTTTCATGCACTTTCCTGCTTTTTTTCAAAAAGTGTGCAGGACAGGCTGATGAGAAAGGCAAAAGTTGCTTAGCGGATTATCAGGAAAGTGCCTTTGTCTTAACCTAATTTTTCCTTCTGAGTGTTTTATTTCTAAATCCATCCTGACACTCCTCCCCCAGTTGTTGTGGCAAACCTTGCAGATTTCTTTTGCCTCGCATGGTGATGTTTGTCGACCCGTTGTTACCGGTATTTTTTTCAATGACGCATGGTGAGGTTTATTTATACTTTCAACAGAGCTTTTCTAAATAATGTAAATAATGTTGTTGTTGATGGTATTGTTGTTTATAGTTCTGTTGATTTTTACAATGTTACTGTTGTTATGAGCCTCTTTATTAGTTTTGATACTGATTTTATGTTGTTAATTTTAATTCTTTCGGGAGACATTTAGCTGAAACCTGGGCCTGTTACTCATTACAGTAAGAAGAATTGCAAAGTACTTTACTCAAATATTCAGGGTTTAAGGTCAAATTTTCATGATCTCCCGAGTTGTGCCCATAAATATGATTTGATGTTTTTATCTGAGACTCTTGTAAGCAATAACAAGCCAAAGGTTGAGTTTTTAATCCCATTTTTGATGACCCTGATTTTATTAACGTCGTAACATCCCACATGCGGAAGATATAGCTGTATACACTAAGTCTGGACAACCTACGAGTATTTATCAACAGAAAAATTTGGGTGTAGTTGTTATGAAGTTCTTTGTTTTAAAAATTTCAGTAGTTCTACAAGATTTAGGTATTTGCTGTTTAGTGCAATCCAAATATCAACTATCATAGATATAACTGTCATTTGGACAGTCAGAGGATTCAAAATCTTCATTGGTTATTTGTGGAGACTGTAATGCAAAGCACAGTAAATAGCTAAATTCAAATTTCACAGATCAACATGGCTGGTTTGCTCTTGAGTTCTGTGTGTCCTCCAATTTTGTCCAGCTAATTGAAGAACCAATGCACATTTCTGGTAATAGATTTGACGATATGTTCACAGATGTTCCACCTACTGCAAAATCCAAGGTCTGTGAATATATAGGCACTTCTGATCATTGCACCATTGAAATGGGCATATCTGTCAATCAGTATAATCCCAATTCTACCACTGGAAAAACAGTTTGGCTGAAATCCAGAGCCAATTGGGATCGCATTATTGAAGCTTGTTAGGCACTTAATATTTCAGTTGCTATATTAGATCCTGACCCCAAGAAGAAGTTAAATGAAATGCTAATGGCTATTTTAATAAGATATCTCTTAGAAAGGTCATCAAATTTAGGACAAATGACCAGCCATGGTTTGGTGATAAATGTAGACGAGCCTACCACGGCAAATGGACCAAATTCAACACATGGAGACCAAAATCGTTCAAATGAAAATTACATAATTTTTGTTAAGTCTCGCCGTGCTATGAATAGAACTTACCTTGCAGCTGAGAGGAATTACAATAATTCCTTAAAGAGGAAGCTTGAAGGAATTGCTCATCCTCATCTGTGGTGGACCAAATTGCCGTCGTCTATCTTTGGGTCATGCTCGTCTTCCATTCCACCAATACTAACAGATGATGGTAGATTGGTTACTGGCCCTAGGAAAAAGGCTGAACTGCTTCATCGAGTTTTCGAAACTAAGCAGTCAGTTGAGGATGTCCCTCTCACTGATACTTGTCATCCTGAACCTATTCTTACAAATTTGCATTTCGCTACAGGGATGTTAAGAAAATTCTGGGTAATCTTGATAGGTGAGGTGGAGAAGATCCTGATGGTTTCTTCCCTTTGTTTTTTTGTTTTTTTTAAGTATCTATTTTGTTGTCTCCCAAGAGTACTAGCTTCTATAGGTTTTATGTCGACATAGTATCTTTGTGGATGAGCGCAAGCTTAGTAATACAGTGCCTGTTCCAAAGAGTGTCATATCTGCAGACTGCAGTAACTACAGGCCAATCTCTATTCTTCCTGTGCTCTCGAAAGTTTCTGAAAACTTATTTTTAAGCCCGTATATAATTATATGGAATCTAAAGGATTCTTAGCTGATAGCCAATATGCATACAGGGAAGCAGTTAGGTTCCTGCAATGCTCTTTTAGACTTGACAGGCCATTTGCAAGGGAACCCTGATAAGGTTTTTGAGTGTGGAGTGATTCAAATAGATTTTAGTGCTGCTTTCTATTTAGTAAATCATAAGGCACTTATTTATAAACTTCAGAATCTTGGAGTGGGTGGATATGTTTTAGGATTACTTCAAGATTTCCTTACAGGTAGGCTGCAGAAAGTTGCTGTGGACGGGATCTTTAGTGAACCAAGACCTATTGTGTCTCCAGTTCCACTTGTGGGTGTAGTAAAGTCTCCACTTTTGAGAAATGAAGCTGCCCTAAGCCTCAATCGGGACATGGACCGGATCAGGGACTGGTGTAGTCAGTGGGGTATGAGGCTGAACTCTAGTAAAACGAAAACACTATTGATTAACAGATCTCGTACAGATTTCTCGTCCCATCCTCCCCGTCAGGTGGATGGAACTTTGCTGAATAAGTCTGAAGCTTTAACTATTCCAAGTGAAACTTTTGACTCACATCTAACTTTTGAGAAACATCTAATGAAAGTTTCAGCAAATGTCGGACGAAAGTTAGGTATTGTTCGTCAGGCCTCATATATTTATAACAGTGACAAAATCGATGCAACCTGTTTTAGGTCATTTGTACTTCCTTCACTGTAATAATGATCTCCGGTGTGGTTGTTTGGCTCTGCCATAGATTTAACTCTTTTAGATAGAATGGTTCGTGGTGGTAGCTTTGTTTTCTAATAATAGCAATTATGACTTTCTATCATCGACGGATAGTCTCTTATTTGTCAGTTTTTCATAAGTTGTATTTCAACAGAGATCTTTCACATTCACAATTGATCCCTGATCCCCCTTTATCTGTTGAGAGCAACCAGATTCGCTGAACAGCAGCACCAATATGCAGTAAATGTGCCTCGCTGTCGAACTTCTCAGTTCCAGATGACCTTTATTCCTCACACCGTTGGTATGCGGAAAAGCCTCCAAGAGGATGTCGTGCAACTGGAAATTCAGAAGTTTAAGCAAAAATGTAATGCATTACTACCCTTATACTATTCTTCTTGCATTTTGATAAATTTTTATCTGTTTATCTATTTATTATTTTTTCTTTATTTCCTCTTACTTCATCCTGATGAACTCCTTCTTTGGAAGCTTGAATTTCAAGTCAGTGACCCCAGTGTGTTTGTTCCATGTGAATAGGTTTCATCTACTGAATAATAATAATAATAATAATAATAATAATAATAATAATAATAATAATAATAATAATAATAATAATAATGAGCCAAAACAAAACTTCTTTCTGTTTTCTTCTGAAAATGGAAAGAGAAACCCAGATTCCTGTGTAAACTTGTTTTGAAATATTTACATGTTACATAAACTCGAGTGCTTTCATAACAGACTGAGGTAGTCAGGCTGGTTCAAGACCCAGCAATCTTCTGGAATATGATGGCTGTCCTGGTTTCCATTCTCTGAGAGTTGTTAATCTCCTCCTGAATAATGGTCAGTAATAACCCTTGTGGTATGTCCATTAGGAGACCTAACCTCCAGGTCAAAGGGTCGATCTTAGCTTCTTTTTAATATTAAAGCTCGGCTTATGGGATCTTCTGAGGTAAATCCTTTGTTTCTTCTATCAAATCTGTCTGATGAGTGCCCCTTCCACTACCCTCCCTATGACTGATGTTATTGATTTTGTATATAAGCCTAAAAATCCATCTGTGGTCCTTTCCCAACAATGCTAGTATTGTTGGAAAAAGCCTGACTACCTTCTCTTGAAAAAGGATCCAGGACCTGAAAGTAGTAAATGTAAATATTTACAAAGAAACAAGTTATACACAGGAATCTTGTGGGTTTCTCTTTCAAGTCTCTTTATTTTGAAAGAATGACATAAATAACAGATATAGTAATCAAAGTCTCTTATGACTGGATCAACCTACTGCTAATCACATCGGTGAGTTTCCTTTTACAGGTATGATATACAAAGAGACACGTGGCAAGTTTGCTCTTTCCGAGAATCTATTGTTTACATGCTTTTGTTGGAAGAACAACCCAGGATTTCCAGTGATACAAGTGCCAGAAAAACTATATGAATATGGAGAACCTAAATATAAAATAAACGGAATAAAAAAAAAAAAGTCTCATTTTACTTAATTGAAGTAATAAAGATAAAAACTAAAGGTATATCTTTCCATTCATTTCCCGACAGTTTCAACCCCACCATTTAGACACATGGTACAGGGGAAAATAAATATAGTTATTACGCCCTTTTCGAAGTCGATAAAGAATGGATGTTTAGTTAAACTCATCTCTGTGAGATATCGAGTACAATTTCCTACAGATATATTTATCCTGTTCTCAGAGAGAGAGAGAGAGAGAGAGAGAGAGAGAGAGAGAGAGAGAGAGAGAGAGAGAAATAAGCGAATTATTGTTTTAAATAATTGTAACTATATCTTTACGAATAATTATAAATTTCTGAATTAGCTACCGTAATGAAAAATCTTCACTCCTCGGATGAGCCATTGCCGCATATGACCAAAATATTGCGTTTACACTATTGTGTGAAATATTTCTTAAATGGTTCTGCAATTTGAAATAAAAGTAGGCCGTACGAGTAATTATTACTAATGAAAAATACGTTTATGTCTGTTTCTATTATTTGATATATGTGCTAATAAACAATATTCAGGAATATAAGGAAAAATTAATTAATTTTGAAATACTGGGTATTTGTATGAGACAGTAACTGAGTTGATGGATTTCTATGAATACATTCTGAATGTGAACATACAATAAATCAGAAATTGTTATTTCATCGTATAAAAAGATAGAATTTTGTAAGCAAGATTGAAAAGATAAAAAATCCAAATTCACAACCCCATAACTTTAGACCAGCCCCTCAAAAATTTAGTGATACAACTCACAAAGTAATCATCTATCCGATCGGTGGATCAATGTTGGAAATCGGTGTTCCCATCAACGAGAACTCAACATTAAAACGAAGAAATCTGAAAAAGTGAATTATATGGGGAATTATGACTCAATCAAAGGACACTTTGGGGTGAGGTTATGCAGGGTTAAGGAAAAATGGATAAAATGTTTCTGTTGCTTTGCTGATACAGAAGATAGTGGTGAGAATTACAAGTTATGTAGGTGGAGTTAATACACTGCTGATGAGACTTTTGTGTACCTACATAATGGTAACGAATTTCCAGAACTAAGAGGTTATCGTCACAGTGACTAACGACTTCTCTTTATATATACAGACACAATTATATATATATATATATATATATATATATATATATATATATATATATATATATATATATATATATATATATATATATATATATATATATATATATATATATATATATATATATATATATATATATATATATATATATATATACATACATATACTGTATATAGAACCTTTCTACAGTCTGAGCAGTGGAACTACAGACAAATAAAGAATATGTTACTTCCATGGATATCCTTCAACCGCTAAATCCCGACATCAGCAGATTCATACGAATAATAAAAGGCTCATCAGCATCGTGTCGATGGAGCCTACTTAAGCTGGAGTAATATTCTCCACTTTATGAAATCACCCTCAAGTTGTTTTATGGACCAGAATACAATCAGGCAACCGTGAGCTTGATCGAGCATAAGTTCCCAACTTACTCCTCTTTCACACACTTTTCTTTTTCTCAGTGAAATCCTCGTTGATTTCCGACTGGATTTGGCATTAAGATAATTATAACATGAGTTTTACCACACATACATTATAATATTGCTACGCTGTAATGATAGAACGTGGTGGAGCAAGAGAGAAATTTGCGTGGCTGTTTTCAGGATAAAAGCTTGTTTAGCTCAAGCTAAGCAATACCTCAGACGTTACGAAGTCATGATGCTAAACTGTTGTCAGTTGTTTATCACGATACTTTGCGGGACTTTCCTGAAGATAGAACGACTGAAATTAGAATTGTTTTTCTATTTATTATCCTTTAGAAAATCGTGTTTAAATTTTACACGAAATTGTACTTAATTAAGAAAATCCAAATACAAGATTTATATCGTCCTTTTCTATGCGCCTAATTTGCAATACATATAACTCTATTAACAGTTAATTTTGTGATGTATTAAATTATAAGCTATCATATATACACGTATAAAACCAGGTTACATAATAGATAAATATGCAATGCAACTTCGCAGAAATGAATATTATAATTTATCATCTCTGTCACTATCAGTAGGATTAATATGATTCAAGCAGCTGATCTTAAAAAAAATTTTGACACAAGAAAAGAGAGAGAGAGAGAGAGAGAGAGAGAGAGAGAGAGAGAGAGAGAGAGAGTCGCCAAATCTGGGAGCACCAAAGCAATAATACAATTCTAAATAAAAATGCTAAGACAGTTACGTTACACTGTTAACAATGTAACATGAATAAATATCTTTCGTTAGCTTGCTTTGATCTCTCTCTCTCTCTCTCTCTCTCTCTCTCTCTCTCCCAAGCCAAATAAAGACGATTGCTGATAAAACTTTTCTTAGTTTTACAACAGAGAAGAGTGCAGTTAATTGTTCATTGTTTGCAATGACAATGAAAATAACACTCCTAACTATATTGATTTCCCCCTTTACCATGAGACTAAATGGTAATTATAATGGTAAATAGAATAAAACTGAATGAAAGGGCAAGACGCAACAGGAAAAAGGGAAGACCAATGAGAGAGAAAATGAGATTGAAGACCTTTCTCTGAGCCAAATTTTCCATGCATATAATCAAATACAACTCTATTTTAATAAAACATTCGGTTATCAATATCGCATGTTTATGCTCCATAAGCTCACGTAATAATTGTTCTAGTCGTTACTTCCAGTAAAACATAAAACATAATCAAAGGAAGAACTTTTGTTTGTGTCTCTCTGCCTTTTCTTGAAAGGCGTCCCAGGATGGAGCCGTTCCTCCTGAAATATTCACCACCATGAATGTTACAGTAACCAAGAGACGAAACGAAAAAGACTTTTCACTATAATATTCTCATCTGGAATTTGGAGCTGACAAGTGAGGCACGAATACAGGCGGAAAAGTTAGTTTTACTACTGATTTTCTTATATCACAGAATTAAATGTCAGATGTAATAAATGTAATTATTCACGGTCGATGAAATTTCATAGTTTTTATTTCTGTTACTACCAAGATCATTTATTTATTCTCTTCGCTCTCGCATCACACGAATTCTGTTTACCGTTGTTTTTGGTTTCACACTACATTGTCATTGTTATTTCTTATTTTATACACACACACACACTATATATATATATATATATATATATATATATATATATATATATATATATATATATATATATATATATATATATATATATATATATATATATATATATATATATATATATATATATATATATATATATATATATATATATATATATATATATATATATATATATATATATATATATACATATATATATATATATATATATATATATATATATATATATATATATATATATATATATATATATATATATATATATATATATATATATATGTATATATATATATATATATATATATATATATATATATATATATATATATATATATATATATATATATATATATATATATATATATATATATATATATATAATCATGAAACTACAAATGTCATATCAAATTCCCGCTACCTTGGGAATATATCCGATGGAGAATTATCAACAAGGGAATTTACAATGGAACAGAGGTGGTTTGCTATTGAGCGTTGGTGATTGTTGTTTAATATGGAGGGACTCTAAAAAGGGAAGCGAAACCACCTCTGTTCCATTGTTCATTGCATAGTCTGCTTTTTTCTTTTTGTTTTTTCCCACACCATTTCACCCTCTTCCATTCGCAGTCTTCTAACTCGCCCAGTTGTCATTCAACTACGACATGAACGGTAGGTTTTCCAGTATTTTGTACTACATTATCATTTTTTTATAATTATTTTGAATATTCATTGTTTTTTTTTTCTCTCTCAGTATCTATCTTCTCAGTGATTTTATTTGACGATTTCTGTTTAGTACGTGATTTCTTATTACTTAGTCATTGCTCTTTTGCAGTTAACTTAGGTTTCTATGTTCTTTTTTTACTTTATATTATTATGTATTTTAAAGTTTTGTCCGTTAATATAACTGTTTTAATACTTTTAGATTTAGTCAATCGGCATAGTTTTTTTACTGTTTCTCTTTATTTTTTATGTCATTCTAGAGATAAGTGACCCTGATGATGGGAAAAGTTATGTATTCCCGAAAGCTCGGCTGTGCCTCTGTTAATTTCTAAGAAATAATAATGTCTGCAATTTTACCACGTCTTCTGGCTATCCTGTTCCTCCTTATTTATTTATATATATATATATATATATATATATATATATATATATATATATATATATATATATATATATATATATATATAATATATATATATATATATATATATATACATTATATATATAAATGAAGAATCTACTGGTCACCTTTACCAGATACATATGTATTGTAATAGCCACAATGCCCTCTTAACTTCTCAGATTCTTCGCTTTTTTGATATGCTTGTCACTACAAAGCCGTAAGATCCAAGCGCAAGAAATTGAAGAGACTGTGATGCCCGGACAAGTGACCTCCTTGTGATTATGGTGACGCGGGTTCGTTTCCCGCGACCGGGCATCACAATCTCTTCAATTTCTTGTGCTTGGATCTTATGTAGTGGCTCCAAAAAGCGACGAATTGTAGTGATAATATATATCCAAAAATATATATATAATATATATATATAATATAGGGTATATATATATATATTATGTATATATATATATATATATATATATATATATATATATATATATATATATATATATATATATATATATATATATATATATATTTATATATATATATATATATATATATATGTATGTATATGGGTTTTCTTTTTTTATTCTTCTATTCCTTACTAAGACTCTTGTAGACAATTCTTTTAACAGGTCCTATTATACAGGTAAGAATATTTACAGAAATGGACGTTACAAATCATGTCAATTGGGGCATTTCATAAGCGCTTGCTGAGTAGTGTGCAATCTAGGAAAGGTTTCAAAGTTTAAAACGTTCTATTTGACTATGTAAATCTTTTAGATAGTTGTAGATTTAAGCTTACAATTCAGGCTGAAATCCATTGGTAAATGTGCCTTGTTTGTGATGAAATAAACTTCAGTTTAGAGAGTCAGGTATTCGCTGTTGCAACGTTGGAGTACTTATTTCGAAACTACTGAAAAAATAAACTTGACTGATTAAGGGGTTTCCTTTCCATTTATGGTTCATTCTTAAAGGCATTTTCTTCTGTCTCGACATTCCCGTTTTATTCTTTAAACATAAAAGCAAGTAAGGAAGGAAAGTTGAATAACGGAAGGATGAAACCATCTGATCACAAACCAAGCAGAAACAATAAAAAAAAAAAGCCAAAGTAGCGATTAAGAAGCCGAATAAAAGTGGGACAACATATTCCTGAGATCAGTTCTCCGGCGAAGATGAAAGGCCAAATGTTTATGTAAGTCCAGATCTAAAGGAAAGCAATCAAGTATAGCAGAAGGGATCACAGTCTCTTTCTTGCGACGTTAACTGCATTATCATTCCTAGACTGTCTTTTATTTTGGTAACTCTCTGGTGCTTACAAAGAATGGACGATTATTTTTTATCTAGTTTGCTGATCAGCTGATTTCACGGTGGATGCGCACTATCTGGTAAGCGTGAACAGAAATACCTCGGTTGATTTCCAAATGTTTGCCTTTTTTTCTATCATACATTGCGTATTCACATTCAAATTTCATCTATAATTTTTCAGTAACTGATTTCGCTACATTATTCTCATTGTCTTTTTGAAGACACAAGCAGCATAGGCTTCTCTTTTGAAAAAAAAAAAAAAAAAATTGAAAATTGAATCAAACATATTACGTTTATGATGTATACTGTTGTTACATAATCAGTTCTTATAGGAAGTTTATGATGTAGATTTGACATGCCATTTGCAAGACTATGAGAGGTTTTGAGTTAGTAATGAAATAGGTTTCAGTGCTGATTTCGATTATAGGAAGCAGTTCTTGGGTGGGTGTAGGTATTACTTCCAGATTTCCTTACAGGTAGGAAGTGGCTTACTTTGATGGGATTTGACAAAGACCTGTATCTGGAGTTCCACAGGTAGTATTCTTGTTCCTTTGTTCTTTTTAGCGGATACAGGTGATATGGTTGTTGGCCTAGAAAATAAGATTGTTCAGTAACCCGATGACGCAACACTTGTGGGTGTAGTAAAGTCTCCACTTATGATAAATGAAGCATCCTCCATCGTGACATGGAAGATGGAACTCTGATAAATGAGTCTCCGGTAAAAACGAAACAATTTTTAGCAACTACAGATTTTCCACTCCATCCTCCCTTGAGGGTGGATGTAACTTTCTGACTTTAACACTGTTGGTGTACTTTTGAAAAACGTATTTAATATTTAATAAGTGTCAACAAATTCCGCATGAGAGTTAGGTATTGTACGTAAGGCCTCATATATTTATTGTAGAAATAAAATTGATGTAACGTGTTTTAGGTCATTTGTCTTTCCTTTAATAGAATACTGTTCTCCGATGTGGATGTCTGCTCTTGCCGGATATTTTTATCGCTAA
The DNA here is from genome assembly GCF_040412425.1 of Macrobrachium rosenbergii. Taxonomy (NCBI): domain Eukaryota; kingdom Metazoa; phylum Arthropoda; class Malacostraca; order Decapoda; family Palaemonidae; genus Macrobrachium; species Macrobrachium rosenbergii. Next base: position 5,036,635 of record NC_089787.1, read on the forward strand.
AGGCCGCCACTAACGCTCAGTTATACCTGCGCAGTTGTTTTTTTTTTTTTATTTATATATGTTGCGAAAAAATCTCGAAATATGATAAATGTCTATGTCCTTATTTTCCCTTAGCAATAGAGTTTTCTAAATTTTTTAACTCAATTCATTGTACTGTACATGTCTGTGATTCTTTTGTTTCATACGTCATTTTTGTTTGGTTATGGTGCATTCAAAGCAAGGAGGATAATGTCTAAAAATAGGAAATTCCTGTGTTAATGATTTTAGTAATTACCTACAAATATCCATGAAAAACAGAGATATATATTGTAAAACTTTTATACTCTTATATAATATAATAATATAGGAAGACACGACCAGACAGGAATAGCCAGACATTTGCAACACTGGGTGTTACCTTAAAGAAGCAGAGATTCGTCTGCCCATGTCTATTTTTTTTCTTTTATCTTTGGATATTCTAGCTACTTCGCTAGAAACTTATCAGATTTATGTATTTCGTACCTCCTTTTTACGTGATTAAATTTTAAGATTTTCTTAAGGCTTTACGCTCAATACGAACTGATTCTTTTTATGATGGAATTTTATTATCGACTCTAGAACCTCAACGTTTGGCAATTGAAACCCAAGACTGAATGTATATTCTCACTTAAAATAATGGAGAGATTTTAAAATTTCATAAACTGAAACAACGTTAACCTTTATTTAGTTCATCTCTTTCTCTATTCATTATTCACTCCTTTGGTTCCAAAATCCCACTCATACTTTTATGTTTTTCTCTTCTTTATCGAGAGAGAGAGAGAGAGAGAGAGAGAGAGAGAGAGAGAGAGAGAGAGATCCATTATAGATCAACTTCATGTTGGTCATTTGCATAAAAGCTTAATGTGGATTCCCTTCGCCTCTCCCCTTATTCTACGTCAGGATTGCTTTTTAATGAAGACAGCGTTCTGGATGTTATTTCTGTCAATCCACTCTGCCAAAAGAACCATTTTCTTTCTGTTGAAAACTTCCTAAAATTGCGAATCAGTGTTGGATTAACAAAGATATCGGTGAAAGCTTTCTTTACTGGATCACAACGGAAGTGTTTTCACTCATTGCAGTTATTTTCCTAAGCCTTTAAATTGGTCTTCCAGCAATAATATACACAACTGCCTTTCGTTCAGAGTTCAGAGGCTCATACTATACCTCCTATACACTTTAGCACCTTACCACACTTACCTGCCGATTTTTTTTGTCGTTATCTGTGCCAAAGATGTTTTATTAATGTCTGAACTTTCTGATTTGCTTATCGGCATGTACTGTTTGTTAGCATGATTGCACAAAATGTAATGTGCACAATTTCAGCAGAATTTCACCAGTGATGGAAGTCAGTTAAGTTTTGGAGGAGATAGGTAGAAAAGTTTTTGGGGAGAAGGATCCATTTGTGGGCGGAATTCTTCAACCTTGGAGATTACGGATAGAGAAGGTTTTAATGTCAGAAAAGCAAAAGTATTTCAATGAACCAGTAGTATGTGATTATTGACCTCATGAACTATAATTAATACCCTGCAAATGTAAGACGAGTAGTTTCATTATCGTGGTTATGACTATTACATCAGCTACGACTTCCCGTTTTATGGTATACATCTAACAATTATGGTAAACAATTATGGTGACCGAAATTGGGATCTAATGCGCATGTGGTAATAAGCGGTCACATCCTTGGTGATCTCTGACTTCAGCCCCGTTCGTTTACAAACAAACACTGTAGGCTGTAGCTCACAAATTTGACAGCCATATTGTCGTAAGGCTCTTGGACACACAAATCAGAGACAGTTTAAGCGATGTGAAAATCCATCATAAACTTCTGAAAATAGGAAAAATAGGGATCTAATTCTTCATTGTTTCCTGGACGACAAGTTAGTCTCGCTGGAGTTATGATAAAGGCTCAGATCAGGGATGAACCTAGACAAAGAGCAAAACTAAAAGTAGAAAAAGAAGTTAAATAATGCACACCGATATAACTTTCTTCATTTGAATTCATCATTAAGAGTTTTTCTTATAGTAGCGTATGGTTCATGACTTGGGGCAACAAATATAAGGTTATTGAAACTCACCTATGGCCCAACTAATCCAACATTGTTAATCCTGCGGATTATTGCAGGGGAAATACATGGCCGATGCTCCTCACTAGATAAAACTCATCAGAAACACTTGCTTTCTTAGACCAGGTTCACGTTATCATAGCTAACATTTCAACCTTTAAGAAAAGTAAATGAAATGACAATTCGAAAACTACATTTAAGTGTTACGAGGTATGGAGGGCTGCAATTTACAAGTAGTCTTTAAGAAAAATCTGAAATACTTCGGAGAGAAAAAACTGATTGTGGATAGAAGAAGTGCGGAATCCAGTTCATTTGACATAAGTGGTTTGATTTATTCTCAATGGAGTTTTCTTTTATAGAAAACTTCACAAATCTTATGGACTAATCAAAAAACCAAAACAATCATTGCTCTCATTCCTTCCTGTCCAGAACAATGAAAAGTCTGGGAGGAAAAGGATTTTATCCTCTCCAAAAAGGCTTCCAGGATATCTTGCAAATGAAGATTGAAATGTTAAATGTTTTTTGTAATATCAAAATCTTGACTCATAGTTGAATCGAAATGGACTGGATCTTCATTTTGGTTGTAAAACCGTCGTGAATTAATCAATATATCACCTGCTGAAATTTTTATATTGAGCCCAAAAAGAGAGACTCTATGAAAAACGGCAAAATACAACGTTCTCCAAGTCAGATAATCCACCCCTAAATACGATAACATCTCTTCTTACGAGGCTAAAGAAACATTCTTCATATCTCTTAAATTATCAATCATTTGTTGCCAACAGTAAAGGATGACATCCTCCAAAACTGGTAAGGCATAAACATGTGGGTGGTTTTGGTTTTGTTTTTGCCCAATCGACTTTCTAATCTAAAGAACCGAAACAAATAAAAAGAACAAATAGAAACTTATTAACCTCGACCATTACATTTAAAATCGATGGAAAAGATTATTGTTAATGATGTGAAAATAATTAAATAATGTTTAAGAAATTTATTACAAATATGTTTTTCAATCTGTATTTGATTAACTTGTATATTATAAAAAATGTTTTTCGTTTATAAAATCAAGGAATTGTTTGGATGATATATAAAAATGAATATGTTCAACATGTGCTTTATTTTCCTAAAAGGATGAATCATAAAATTTAATTAAAAAGAGTCAACAGGAAACAGGAAAAATTTTCCCATTTTTAGAGAGCTTGGGCAGAGGAGAAAGCAAGTAGGCCGCGTGACGTCACGTTTCTTAACTCCCATCTCTTACCCCAGTTAATCCTGTGCGTGAACGTGATTTCAGAGACTTTTGGTAGATATTTCAATGATTAAACTATCGCATCTACTGTTTCTCTCTTTGGACCCGTGGTGTTTTTAACAAATGGACAACTAATAAACACAAAAAAAATATCCATCATTTAAAATGTTGTTAATTTTAGTCTGATTTTTGAATCATATATGGACAGAGAGAAAGGAAACTTAAAAAAAGACGTAAAAATAAAGCAATCAGTTTTCTGTATAGCGTAAATGCTGTATGAAACTTTCACCCCATGAGACTCTCAGCAGGCCATAATTTTTTGCGTTGCCAGGTCATCAGTAACTAAATTAACTAAAATACAAACTACTGAGGCTAGAGGGCTGCTTTTAGTAAAAATTATATGTAACTTTACAAATAAAGATAAATGAAAAAGTAATTTTGAGCAGAAAATATTCTGTAAAGATATGCATTTTAAGGTTTCGTTTGTTGATGAAGTGAATTCTTAAAATAACTGTTTACCATTGCCACTGCTCTCGGGCGAGTAAGATGTGTGAGATACCGGAGTAGTCAAGTATATGAGAAAAGAGAGTTAAAAAGAATGGAGCGGTTAGACCATTATGAATAAAATATCTCCCAATCAAATGTATATTTTAGATACTGAACCCAAAAAAAAAAAAAAATTTATCCATCATTGAAAACCTCTCCTCCATCAAAGGTATTCATTGGACACTGATTAAAAAAAACAAGAAAAAGAAAAGTAAACCTTATTGAATCTCCCCTCCATCAAAGCTGGGCTTATTCATTAAACACCCATCAAAGATTTAAAATGTAAAAATCTCTACCTCTCCATCTAAAGTATTCATCAGAGACCAGTCATGGGCATAGACCTAGTCATCATGGCATAGACCTGATTCTAAATTCCTTGATGAGGCGGCAGGACAAACCACACAAGAATTCAATGATCACAAATAACTTTTGCCTAGCAATATTTCCACTGCTTACTTCATACGTAAAGCTATGCAGTACCACTGTAAGCTAATCATTAGAATTAGATTGCTTACAAGAAAAAGACTCATAATTAAAAGACGAGCAATCCACTTGTCTCATTCACTTCACACCCTCCCCACATCACATGCTACTCCGACCTCCTGTTAACAACCTCCCTCGCCCAAGAGCAGTGTTAATAATAAACGGTTAGCTAAAAAATTCCCATCACCAACAAACGAAGCCTTAAAATGTACAGCTTTATAGAGCATTTTCTGCTCAGAATTACTTTTCTTTCATTTCCCGAAATACTTGCAGAAACACGTGTTACACCCTATATTTATTGTCTAATGCATTACAGTGATTCATGTGCTGAAGTTCTCGTCTATGTTTTGTGATTCTTCTTTCAACGTTTTGCAAAGCATATTTTGTGACATACTCTTTGAATTAAATTATATTTTTTCTTATTTTCGAGAAGGGATTAACCTTGAAAATTAACTAGAAATTATATTTTGAATAAACAGACATAAAAAATAATTCAAACGAAGCTCTTAAGTATTTCACTATTCTAATTCTATTCAATGTTCCTTCTTTTGGGAAATTCAATTTTCCTTTTCTTGAAAAAGGAAGTGAAAGAACATCGTTGTTACTTTTCATGTTAGCGATTTACATATAATAATCTTAATATTTTGCTTTCCCTTTCTTACGTTCCATTTATCGAGTCCCATTTCTGATTCCAAGAAAGAATATTTAATAACGACGAACTCTAAATCCATTCCTTCTACCAAAAAGGCCATTTTCACTTTATTTGAAGCTTCTATGGAGGCGAGGCAACGCAGGGTAAATACAGCCATCGGACAGGTAGCTTTCATAAGGGAAGTATGGAGGAGGAAATATTTTCGTGACTGTAAAAAATTCTGAAAGGGTGTTCCAATAAAAGCGTGACTTGGGCGCCAGGAGGAAATATGGTGTGGAAATCACATCGCCCAGTGCACCAAGGCCCAAGAATTTATTTTTTATGTCAGGCTTGAACAGAGTAACTGCGGGAAGTAGAAGAAATTCAGATTTGTTTTCTTTATATACGATTCGTGTTATTTTGCCTTCTGAATGGTCTCTTTTACAGTTGGAAATCTTCATGAACCTTTTAAACATATTGCCTTACAGTCCAGGTTAGATCCAGCAAATTCTTTTCAAAATGACCTAACATTTTACCATTTTTTTAAGTTTTCGTTCGCACTTGGTATATTCTTTTGATTGCTCTCGTTTAGATCATAGCCATATATACATTGCTAGGCTTAAGTATATTCTTTTGATTAATGTTTCATTGACATTTTAGCCTAGATCATAGCCATATATATATATATATACATACACACACACACACACATGCACATATATATATATATATATATATATATATATATATATATATATATATATATATATATATATATATATATATATATATATATATATATATATATGTATGTGTGTGTGTGTGTGTACACACACACAACACACACACACACACACACACATATATGTATTATATATATATATGCATGTATGCACACACACACACACACACACATATACATATATATATATATATTTATATATATATATATATATATAGATAGAGAGAGATAGAGAGAGAGAGAGAGAGAGAGAGAGAGAGAGAGAGAGAGAGAAAAGAGAGAGAGAGAGAGATAAAATCCACAAGGAAAAGGAGATTTTATCTGTATCTTTATTCATATATTCATCACGTTCCATATTTTCATAATTCAGTTATACATACATACACATACACACACACACACACACACACACACATATATATATATATATATATATATATATATATATATATATATATATATATATATATATATATATATATATATATATATATATATATATATATATATATATATATATATATATATATATATATATATATATATATATATATATATATATATATATATATATATATATATATATATATAAAATCCAAGAAACAATTTGAAACATTGGAGTGCTGAGGCCTTTCGATGTCGAGCACTAAAATCTTCCATATTTTTGTGATTCATTATACACACACACACACACACACACACACACACTTAAGTTACTGATGAATTCAAGACTTTCCATTTAGTAAAATCAAATAAAATGAACTTCCAAGCCTTTTCAATCCAAATGAAATTTCCAAATTTCAGCAGACATGTAAAACTGACAAATCGCTCGGATTCTATTTATGAAGTTACTAACATGACATATGCATATTAATTCTCTTACTGGTATGATAATTTAAAATATCATAATATCATCATTAGATGACACAATTGAAAATAGATTTTACTAGATAAATAATGTTCCAGGTAATTATTTCATATTTTATAAAAAGTTTTCGTTAAATTCTATATCTTGGCTCTGCTGGTGATCGAAATATACCAGGTCACTCGAAATATTTTTTTTTCCTCAATGATTACCTAATTCATTATATTTGTAGTTTTTTAATCAATGATTTTTTTTAATTAAAACTTAAAAATAGTTTTTTTTTAAATAAAGGATTTCCTTTATTGTCTTACGCTGTTATGAGCAAAAGGACTGAAAGTGTGAGAAAAAATATTTCATTATTCTTCCTATTTTAAGGATTCCTTTTGTCCCTCTTTTGTCGTCACACACATCTTTATTAAAGGATAAAACTGCCTATTTTCTCTTACAATGTGTTATGGAATTTCACTCGTAGCCTTTGAGAAGTCCTGCAGAAACCTGCAGCGGTAACAATTATAAAATGCAAATTATGTAGTTTCTTTCCAAATGCAGTTCATTATGAGACGTTTTTAATGCCGCGTTGGAGTACAATGGCCAAAATTTACTTAGCTTAATTAAGACTCTAAGAAACACATAACGGAGCTACCGAATTCAGGGTGAAAGGGAGAGAGAGAGAGAGAGAGAGAGAGAGAGAGAGAGAGAGAGAGAGAGAGAGAGAGACAGAGAGAGGAGGACTTTGATGACAGCAGAATATATGTGATGACGTGCGAGCTATTAACTATTGCATATGATAATCATGAAGCGAGGTTTGATGTTTATCATTGAGTAAAGCCCCCATTTGTGCAGCACCATGTTAAAGAAATAATAAAAAAGAAACAGACTGTATAACATATAACAAATTCTGCTGTCATCAAAGTCTCTCTCTCTCTCTTTCTCCCTCTCTAGCTTTCGCCCTGAATTCGGTACTTCCACTATGTGTCTCTTAAAGTCTTAATTAAGCTAAGTAAGTTTTGACCATTGTACGCCAACGTGGCATTAACAACGTCTCAGATGAACTGCGTCTTAGAAAGAAACGACATAATTTGCATTTTATAATTGTTACCACTGCAGGTTTCTGCAGAACTTCTCAAAGGATATAAGTGAAGTTTCATAACGCATTGTAACAGAAAGTAGGTAGTCTTATCATTTAGTAAACATGTGTGCGACGAGACGAGAGGGACAAAACGAATCCTTTAACTATGAATCCTTGAACAAAGTATGTATATATATATATATATATATATATATATATATATATATATATATATATATATATATATATATATATATATATATATATATATATATATATATATATATATATATTTATTTATTTATTTATTCATTTATTTATGTGTGTGTCTGTGTTTGTGTGTGCCTGTGTGTTTGTGGGCAGCCGTGATAAAACTACCTAAAGAAATTGAAGACTTTGTAGTAGTTTTGTTTGGCTCTACATTTTATAATGGATTGACTTCAAAGAAGGTGGTATCTTTAGTTTCTAATTCGTATCCTGAGCTTCCTTTGGGTTTCTGCTAACATTACACCCACTCCACATCGAATTATTACTAAATAATAGAAGTTCAAATACAAAAATTTTTCTACTACATCTATTTATTATTATTATTATTATTATTATTATTATTATTATTATTATTATTATTATTATTATTATTATTATTATTATTATTATTATTATTATTATTATTATTATTGAAACAATTGTTGTATCAATGAAATTAAGCTTGCAGATAGTCTTATCTATTTTTTTTTTCACTAATGGAGAAGACTCTACAAGCTGAATGCCGTTGAAACCGTTTTTTCTCTATAACACTGCCCTAAAAGAGGGTCTTCCACATTTTTATTATTATTATTATTATTATTATTATTATTATTATTATTATTATTATTATTAATAATATTATTATTATTATTATTTCAGAAGCCTTGCTCTCTTTAGCATGAAATTATAGCTGAATCCTTGACTAGAGCAAGAGATATATTTAAAAATATTTTAAACTTAAAATTGTACTCATCACAGATATAAAAACTTGACAGACAATGACCTTAGAAAGTCAGTGTAATTTTAATTATCCTCCCTAACTCATTATAACTAAAATGTTCTAAATGAAAACAAGATAAATAGACAAGTAGATATATAGATAGATACCTTATTTTTCATAATGTAATTGATATATAAACTTTGAACATTTTCTGACTGTTTCCTGGTTCATGCTGGAAATACTCAGTAATATTTTAGCTCATATTGGTTTAGCAATGCCAGTGTTAAAATGCATGTTTAAAAATTTATTTGATAGGGTTTAATTTTATTTTGGTATTTACATTTATCGCCCTAGATACATGTGACTGTAATGGTCAACTATATTCAGTTTGCCAATCTTAACTCTTTGTCATTGTTTTATTTCTCTCTTTCAGTACAAAAGAAAAAAGAAAACTTTGTAAATTTGCTCCATATCCATCTTGACAAAACATTTATATATTTTGGAAAACAATAGCGCAATAAATCAAGTAATGATTCTGAGACCTTTTTGTGTTCAGGGATTTTAGTGTTTGAATGTCGGTCATGATCAGAAGAAATTGATTATAAAAATATATAAAAAAAAATAATATTTGTTGAGAAATACAAATTGAGCCATTAGCACACCATGAGTTTCAGTACTGATGATATCTCGTAATGATATTTTATGGCAGCTACGATCTATTTGGAAACATTAACAACGTATATTCATATATTTTTCCAGTGTGTAACAATATTGTTTTTGGTATTCAGTTTCAGAGTCAGACTTTCCTTCGTCCATTCCAGGCGCAGACTCTCCCACGGAGAGTCCACTCCATAAGTATGCAGACAGAGGGTACCTCATTGTATGCTTTTTGACGGTGAGCAATTTGTCAACCACCTTTTGTTATTGTCATTTTTATGCGATGGATACACTGCTTATGATAATATTTTCTACTATAAAGATGTTATCTAATTATAAGTATTAAGCACCTGAATTATATCTTTGTTTTTTTTTTCATTTAAAAGTGAATAGTACTCATGATATGATAAACTTGTATTAAGTTTCTATTGGATCATCACTCAATGTTATACTAAACTTGTAGTTTTTCGAAGAGAAGGCAGAGCCTCTCATTACCTGACTTTGCCAACTCAGTTGGAAATAATTTATGCAACATGAAGGCGGCCATTTTTTTGTGTGCGACTATCAGCGATAAAAATGAGAAAGAAAAGAGGGAACTAATCGTGATGAAAATTGAAGGATATAGTCATCAGGGGGCATTCTTGAGAGGGAGTAACGCTTGGAAAAGAGTCTCTATTCCAGTTTTTATTCACCTGTGTGTGTGTGTGTGTGTGTGTGTGTGTGTGTGTGTGTGTTGTTTGTTAGTAAAAACTTAAAATGGAACTTGAATAATATAATAATTTTGTGGCATTCTTGAGAGAATAAATATTTGAAGATGATTTATGTCATGAAGGATTGTTAGTTTTTAAATAGGTATGTATGTGTTTGTACGTGTATTACCAGATAACTTAAGAATAGAAAACGGAACTTGATGACACCTGGAAAATATAGCCATTACGTGAGAAGGATATTGGTTCAGTACTGATATCATGCTATTTTTTGAAACATTTGTTATAATAAAATCATTTAGTTAAAGGGTCAGAGATTTGTGGCTGCGTTTGACTTTTCATATTGATAAATGATAAATGTATTTGATCTTTCTGCGTCATCAGTGGGACTTCACAATATGATGGGCCAAGTAGAAGTCCTTCTTGGCTTGCTGTGCTTCAACTGGCAACACAACCTAGCTATCTCCCTAATGTATAGATGGGGGTGGTGGGAATGTACATAGGTCCAACTGATAAAGCAATAATATCCACTATCCGAAATTAGTCAGAATTTATACTCAGTGTTTCCTTTTCCCTGCAATAATTTACTGAAAAGAAATAGAAAAGTGTTTCTTTAAATATTTTTCTTTGATCATTCCGTATCAGAACTGTTATTATTGAGAGAATGGTACAGAATAACTTAATTGTAAAACAGACATAAATAACAATGCTTGCATAAATATGGTTCCACTCTAGACCTCATTACTTTTAACACATCAATCATTTGAGCCGCCTTTGTGCAAGAACCCGTTTTTGAATTAGTCCAAGTTAATCTGAACCAACCAGTTGTCATCATTAGCATATTTTCATAGTTTTTCTTGCTATTGTAAGCTAGAAAAAATATTATTTCTTTAAATCACTATTTCTAGTAGTCTCTCGCTTGGAAAAAATGAAATGAAAGATACTGGCTGTAAAGATTTAGGGACGGCAAACGTTAACATTCATACAGTGGTATTGTTTGTCTTTCAAGTTTCCTCTCGGCTAAAGCTTGGCTCATTAATCACACGAAGGACTTTCTCTTGCAAGCTCCGTCAACACGTGCTTCATTTGGACAAGGAAACAACTTGACTTTGCTTTGTAATATTTACCTAAAGTTTGCAATGAAATGCTTTCAGGTGAAAGTCATAGACGTGCTCTCTCTCTCTCTCTCTCTCTCTCTCTCTCTCTCTCTCTCTCTCTCTCTCTCTCTCTCTCTCTTTTTCATTCGAATACGTTCAAGTCCATCATCCTAACAACTTTATCTGTTTATACCTTTGTTAAAGGTCGTTATCTAAGTGCAACAAACGGGTTTAGAAAATAATCTTTTGATATATTTTAGATAAACAGGAATTACATGTTTGAATGTCATGATTAAAGTGATTATTAATTGAAATGTCTCGAGAAGAGGGGCGTCAGGCCCCTTGTATTTAACACTCCACATCGCCATTACTTCTTGGGATTGCTTAGCTCAAAACAAGTGACTAAGAATAATATCTATTTTAATATAATTTTTCCCTTCGCAAAATTTAGATTAAGGAACCCAAAAACTTGGAGAAAGTTTGATTTTTTCTCAAGACAGACAAACCCTCGCTCTCTTTTAGTTTACAAATGACGTTAATAAAGTATGCAAAAACACACCACGGATAAAAGAAAGACGATTGTCCATAATTTTTTCAGATCTTTTCGAAGTTTATAGGTTCCTTATTATACGATTATTGAACATTATAAACGTTATCTGAGTCACAAAGGCTTAGAGTTGATTAAGAGAAGTCATAGAGAAAAGGCAAGAAGCAGCAAGGAAGCCTTCCTTGATAGTATTAATAAACAGATATATACTGTAGAGATCAACAGAAAATCGAGGCCTCCTAACCACACAGTGTTCCTCTCGTTTGGTTTATTATTTACTTCTGTTTTTCTATTCCTAGATGGAGGCCTGGGACTTGTTGTACTCTGCAATTTGGATAAAATGATACCAACTCAAATACAAAGGAAAATACATCTAGAAGGAAAGTAAGGTAATAGGAAATAAAAAGGACACCTGCAAACGGAGAAGACTAGGAAATTATGCAACACAGACATCAAGAGAGGTAAGTGTGAAATGTGGAACGTAATTACAATGACTTTCTCATTACAGGAGTATCACATG